>NC_067203.1:18816252-19118848 GCF_026262505.1 Trichomonas vaginalis G3
TGTATCAGTTTGGTTTTTTAACATTCTCAAATTCCATTTCTAACATATCTTTCATTGAAGCAACAGTATCTTTGTTGATTGATTGAATTTTAGTATGTTCAAGTATTGAATAAAGACCGATAATAGGTTTGTCATTTGTGATAGCTTCTTCAATTAAAGCATCCAATTTATCCATATCAATATCAATGGCCACATTTTCATTTATTTTTGTCAATTTTTCAATAAGATCTGAATCTACTTCTTTATCGAAAGCATCGATAGTGTCTTGATTATATTGACTACTGTCGATTTCGCTGATCTTTTTATTGTATGCTGGGATCAATGCACTCATGATTTGAGAGTATTCAATTGGTTATTCTTTACAATTATTTATAGAAATGAATATCCTAGATAAAGATCTACCTGTCAATTCATTATGTTTCTCTCGCATTTCGAAATGACAACGGCCGATTTTAGCAGCAACTGTTATTCGGTCTGTTTCAGTACCGTTATTTAATTTATATTTCTTATCTGGTAATTGTAACAGTGAAATTGTTGCGATTGTTTGGATGTCATTATCAATTGGTTCCATCTTAAGAATTGCACATCTAGAAAGAATTGTTTGTGGAAGACGAGTCTTTCTATGTGCTCCAACATTGTTATATGTGAATATCACTCTAAACTCATCACTGATCCTAGTTTTTGATTTAGATGAATTAGATGAATAAGTAATGCCTTCATCGACTTCATACAAATTCAAGGATGGCTCGAAATCAAGCAAAGTGATAATTCTTTCCAAAATGTTTGAAGGACATGATTCAACGTTATCAAACAAAACCCAATCACCATTCTTCATTGCTGTTATTAACCTGGATTCTGCATATTCTAAATTGTTGATCAAATGACTTGCAGATGAAACAATAAGCATTGCTTCTTTTCCGATTTTAATTGTGGATTCATCATTTGAATTTTCAACAATCTTCTTGATACCTTCTTCGATACCTTTTAGATCATTGATTTCCATTTGGTTATTTTCCATTAATGGCTGGTAAATAGATTTAAATGACTCATCTTCTTTAAGCTTTTCTATTAATTTATGGAGGTTTGCTTGGCTGACATTTTTAGATGGCTTATATGAACCTGTTATTACTGACATAGATGTGTCAGCAGTGAGCGGAATAACGGTTAACTTCTTATTGATTGCTTCTGCAAATAATTTAACTGTATATGTCTTGCCAGATGCTGTTGGTCCTGTTACGATTAATGGGAAATTAGTTTGTCGAATTGCATATAAAGTTACAAATAGTTTTTGTTCACTCGATGTCAAACCAAGGAGTTTTTGGTTGATTGATGAATCGTTATCAGCTCTAATTTTCTTTTCATCAATTTTCAAAATCGGAGATTCATAAGAAATTTCAATTTTCTCCCATGGATGATTGACTCTTTGGCTGATCTTTCGTTCAACTGAAGTGATTTCTCTTAATAAATAATTGAATTGTTTAGTGGGTAAATATTTATCTAATTTGGAATACAATTCACAATTTCTTGTGTTATTTAATTCGAAGTTATCAACAATGTCATCAACATTTTGGCAGTTCGTTAATATTTTTTTGCATATTTCTTTCATTTCATTTTGATCGTATTGATCTCGCTTGAAGTAGATGATGATTTCTTAAGTGATTGTGGAACTTTTCCTGAAGCAATACCAATAATGGAAAATCTTCCTTTCTTCTCTGTTTCACCATTTGTCTTCATAATCATTGATTCTGGATTATTGTCAAATAAACATGTTAAAGCATCAACTAGGCTTGGTGATGCGAGATTCAATTCTTCAATGATGATTAATGATTTAACTTGTGATTTTTCACTGACAGCATTGAAAAGTTTTGTCGGAATGTAATCGAAAGTATTGCTTTCATTATCATTTTTAATTGAATATCTTCCAAACAAATCTTCGACTGTTGTTGATCCAGATAATTGGATTCTGACAACGTTTTTATCATTAGCGAAATCCTGCATCAAATTTGCAACATAATCAGCAACTAATGACTTACCAGTTCCTGATGGTCCACGAATAATGATTGGAATATCGAGCGACAAAGCAGAGAAGATTCTGTCACACATTGTTTGAGTTGTTTTAGTGAAAACAATGTTTTTTTCCATCGGATCAGATGAAGAAAATGAAAGGATATAATCATTATCGGATTTCAAGATACCATTTTCTAGTTTCAAAGGTGTTATGTTGTTTTGACGTTCAGGATCTTCTTTACCTACAATTCTTGCTGCTTGTTCTTCCAATATCTCTCTTGGAATTTCTTCTGAAGCGTTGCGATCCCTACTGTGGATTGTTTTGATTTTTTCAATGATTGATTTCATTAGAATCAATTTGTGGAAATCAAATTTCTCAATATAACTATCAGAGAATCCTGTGATTTCTTGTACTTCTTTGTTAGTGTATTTCTTGACATTAATGATGTTGAATCTTGATTTTATTGCCTTAGAAATCTTGTTGATGTCTTCTAAAGAGAACAAAGCAATTATTCTAAACTTTGTTTTCATATCACTACTTATCTTAATAAGCTTATCATTTTGTGGAGTAATTGTATTTGTGTAATCTTCAGTTAATGTTAATTCTGGCTCGATTGAAAGTAATTCATTGAATCTTTCAATGACAGATGTTGGTGGTTTGGCAAAGTTCTTAATGATTATAGGAGATTGTCTATAAAGATAATGAGTAATTAATCCTGGTTTGAAGACTGTTGTATAATTATTCATGACTGAATCAACTTGAGATGGTTCAATGGCAATGAATTGCTGCATGATGTGTTCTATCGATTTCTTGAGGAAAGGAACGTCAAGCTGTTTTATGAACTCTTGTAATTCTTCTAAATGTGCTGCATCTCTTACGAAATTCTTCTTGAAATTCTTGAATTTAACGTAAAGAGAATGATCTGAAATCATTATTGTGTGAAGTAAATCAAGCATTATTCTGTCATATGTATTCTGTCTTACATATGAAACTTGGCCAATTAAAGAAGCTGTTGTTGTTTCACTTCCTAATGTTACTTGGCTTGGATCGATAACAATAGAATTGGCCAAAAATGTCTTGAATGATGATTCTCCAACAATAAGTATTGGTTCATTTTGAGGAATTAATGATGCCAAAAAAGCAGCATCCCAAAAGGATGAAATTGATTTGGAAACTTTCTTGGAGCTTTGGTAATTAACAATAGATTTGATTTTGAGTATATCTTTAACAATATAATTAATTTCTGGAAATGCAGGTGTTGATAAAACTCTAACTAAATCTTCTGTGTTTGGATAGCCAAATGAACTTCCAACAATGGTGGCGATTGTTTGCGTTGAATTTTGTGGATCAGAGCACATCATATATGCCATAAACAATGCATGATAAGTTACTAATTGTTCAGGAGATAAAATCTTCCATTCGTTCTGTTCGTTACGAATTTCAATTTTATCTGAGTATTTAATTCTTAAACAAAATCTTCTGACTTCTCTGAATGACCATGAACGGATCTTGTCATTTTGCTGGGATTCATCATACATTTTGATGACAAAGTCTTTCAAATTCTCGTTGAACTGAGTAAGGTCTGCCGAAATGATTTTTTCCAATTCGTTTTCTGCAGTGATTTCTTTGATGACATTGATGATAGAATTGACAGGGAATGGATAATCAAAACAAACAGCACGCTTAAGAAGTACCTGTGGTAATGGTTTTCGACCAATCATTGTGTTGTCATTCTGGCAAGCGATGAAGAAGTAGTTTTCATGGACTTTTGTTGTTCCAACAGAAGGAATTTCTATTTCTTCTCCTGGTTTTTGTTCTAAAGCAATGACAAGTGACTGAAGAACGGAATTTTCAGCAAGATTTGCTTCATCAGCAATGAAGAAACCTCCTTCTTTGATTGCTTTAAGTAATTGGCCCTTGGAATTATCACTTGCACCGCGAGTAATTGTGATATTTCCGATTAAATCTGTCAATTTTGTTTCTGCATTGAAAGAGACTTTATATGTGTTGAAATTTAATCCTTGAGCAAGTGCAACAGCTGCTGATGTCTTTCCAAAGCCTGTTCCACTCTGAAGGATGATTGGTTGGCCAATGTTTTGCATCAAAATAATCAATGATACGATGTTTTCTAGTTCAGGAGAATTCTTATAGTAGAAACCTTTTGTTTCGCCTGTTATAGTGCTAAGAAGGATTTGCTTGAGCTCTTCATTTAATTGTGGAGTTGTATGGTCGATGTATATCTCTTTCAAAGCATCAAAAATTAATTTTTGATCAGTGATTTGGGGATATTTGGTGCAAATCATACGTAATCCATTGACAATCTTAGATATTATGGATAAATTATGCATTTCACCATGCTTTATGATCTCATTGATGATTTCTTGTGAAATTGAAATCTTATTTTCCTGTTTTGAACCTAATAATGAGTCAATAAGCTGAGGAATTTGTTCCTGAACTTTCGATTCATCAATTTGGGACTCAATTTCAATGATTGTGAAACGATTCTTCAGTGCAGGAGATAAATTCTTTAATTGGTTCTTCGAAATGGTGGCAATGACGGCGAAATTCTCATTTATATCTACACTATTATCATCAGAGTAGAGTTCTGATATAAAAAAGGATGTTGGTTTTCCAGAATTTGTCTTCTTATTTAATAAGATATTTGAATAAGCATCGAGAATTGGGTTGATTCTCTCAATGACTTGAGGAGCCACACCTTCGAGTTGATCTATGATAAGAACCTTGCCTTTTCTGGCTGCTTCGACTATTGAACCCTCAATCCAATCTGGGACTCGGTTAATATCGGAAGATGGCGTGTAGCTTCCAATTAAATCTGATGTAGTCATCTCTGGGTGACATACCATGAAGAGATAACCACTTTTAGAAAACAATTGAGACGCCCATTTTGCAATTTGAGTCTTTCCTGATCCTTCTGGGCCAACAATGAGAATTGGCTGATAATTCTCCATAAAGAAGTGCATTTTTGTCAATGTCTTCGTTAAAACTTGATTATTCCAAACATTTTGAATTTGCTTTTGCTGGATAAGATCGTTTAAATTAAGTTTTGGTTCTTTAGCTTTTACTATCTTATACTCTGAAAGCTTTTCAGCAACAATTTTTTCATTTCCGAGTCCACAAAGTGATTCATAATAATATAATAAAGATTGATATAAATTTTAAGTTCCATTTGCAGATAAAAGCGCAGTTTTAAGGTTTCTAAGCGTAATGTAATAGTCATTATTATCAATAGTCTGGCATTTATAATGAAATTGAATAGCATTATTGATCATATCAATTGGGATGTCCTTGTTAAAGTTTGGACATATTGAAGTAAGCTCATCATCACTCAAATCTTCAAATTGTATAACTTGGAAATGTGAAGTAAGTTTTGTTGTAAGTTTACTACGCATTCGAGCAAATGTATTATCAAAATCGTTTTGAGTAGCAATAAGCTTAAAATCAGGATGCATTTTTATCGGGCTATTATTTAATTCTGGGTCATCAACGTATAATTCGCCTGTATCTAATGAAGATTCAATACATTGCAATACATCTTCATGAGCAAGATTGAATTCATCAAGTATGAGAGGAGAGCCTTCCTTGAAAGCTGTTGAATACATTCCATAATGAAATTCAGTATTTGTAGAATCATTCTTAAGAGTAATATTTCCCATAAGTTGATCAATCGTGGTTTCTGAACTGAAATTAAATTTCAAATGAACCTCTCCTAAAATATTTTCGGCAATCGTTGTTTTACCGCAACCTGTAGGTCCGACAAGTAGGACCGGAATGCCTATGTCTATAAATTTCTTAATTTCAGCCATTTTCCTCTGAAGGAGAATAGGCTGATTATTCATATTTATATATTTTTTGACTAAATGAGGTGATGTGATTTTGAGTAATAATTATATCTTCATTTTTTGTAAAGATATGAATGTTATTGGAAGAGTAGTATGTGACGTGGTATTTTTAGAGTGAACCAAAAAACATTCAGTTGAGACCCAATCGCTCCGCTCCTCTGCTCTCATCATTTCTGCTTTTCATATTCACGTCCAAAAATACCACCTCCCGCATATGACATCATCAATGAAATATTTTTTTAAAACACAAATAATATTTTTAAACTCATCATTAGTTTCATTAGGTTTTTATGTGAAAATGTGAAAAATTAATGGTTGCGAAAGCCCACATAGCGTGAGTGAGTGGGATAAGCGGTAAAAATAAAAATTTATAATTAATGATAAAATGAAGTTTATTTATTAAGTCAGTCAGTCGGTCAGTGAAGATAGACTGTGATGAAAAATTCATTAGTGATAAAATGAAAATTTTAAAGAAAATGATAATAAATATTTTATGAATTAATGAAAAATTTAATGAAAATTTATTAAAGTCATGAATGAAAGATAGTGATTTCATAAATGAATTAAATAAATTTATAATGAATGTAAAGCAAATGATAGAAAATTTAGACGAAAAATAGAGTTTGGAAAATTAGAGTTAAAATTTAAATTTAAATTTATTTTATTTTTATTTTTTTATTTTATATAAAATGAGTGTCAAGACAAACGACGTGAAGAAATTAGGATTTACAAGCGAGGAAATAAACGAAATATTAGAAGAGGCAGGTTATGAAGTTAGCAGGTATTATTTAAGAAATTGTCAAAAATTCGCAGAGTTATTAAATGATTTAGATTATGAGGGTGAAATGAATAAAGAAAATGTTATTAATTTCTTATATCCTACATCTGACGAGAATGAGGAAAATGAAAAAGTGAAAGAAAGTGAAGAAATTGATGATAATGTGTATGAAGAAAGAAGGGGAGAAGATGAATATTATGAACAAGATGAAAAGAAAGCGGAGGAAGTAAGAAATGAAATAGATGAGGAGATTAAGAATGAAAAAGAAGTGGAGGAATACATGAAAGAAATTAATGAAGGAAATTTAGAGATGAATGAAGAGTATGAGCGAGAATTAAACGCAGAAGCTTTGAGAATTTATGAAGATGTGAAGAGTTACAATGAAGATGTTAAAGAAAGAATTGAGGGAACATTTAACAGATTAAATGAAAACCCATTTAGTGAAAAGTTAGATTTGAGAATTTATGGAAAAGATGAATTGAGAGTAGTGGGTCAGAAATTAAAAGAAATTTATGAAAAGCACATAATGACTCAACCGATTGAAAGAAAAATTTTAGTTCATTATATTGTAAATGGTCAGGAGAGAAGCCAGCCAATTGATAAAGAAAGCTTCTGTCAAAGATTCGAACAAATGCTCGACTGTCAGTTCATTTATAAAATAGAAGATTTAAGCGGTAACATTTCAGATGATGGCACTAAATTATATTTAGAATTTTTCGACGTCATATATTGGGGTTGTGCCATGTGAGGTGAAAATCACCATACACCGATTGGACCTTTTTAAAAAAAGATATGGTGAGTATTTGATTTGTTCCTTGGTATTTTGCACGCAGATAGACTAGGGTAATGCCGATCATTTCGTGTAGGAATTACGTAAAAAAAATTATGACCCAAGTTATTCACATTATAAAATTATATAAAGTGTGTCTAATTTCAATAATATTCATATGACCTTATAGTATGGTACCTATATAATAATAATACATATAGTTTATAGTAATATCTCAGTTTTTATAGTTTGATATCTTATTAATTATGATCAATATGTGTGTATTAGTGTATATTTTACATGGCGCATATAGACTTGTGTTAGACACACACATTTATATATATTAAAATGAAAAATACGCAGATAATAAGGATCTCAAGATGTGATGCCGAGCATCTGCTACTTATTTGGGGGTAAGCAGCAGATGCTGGCATATATGTGTCATAGCAAGTGTATCTATGCTAATAGATTACACTTGCTATGACTTTCCCGGAATCTCAAGATGATTCCGGGAAAAACAGTAATAACCTCTCAAAATGTTCGTTTCAATATCATAAAGCTGAGAAATGGGCTTTGACCTTGAGAAAAGGCCCATTTCCCAGCTTTATGATGAATTTTAGTTATCATTGCGAGTGTCTGCTGCAAATCTCGGTTGAAGCAGCAGGCACTCGCAACCGTATTCCACGGCAAGTGTATTTATGGTGTTGGAATGCACTTGCCGTGGCTTTTGTACAATCTCGTGATCTTACTGGAGTGAGCGGCAATGGAAGCCAAAACCACTCCACTCAGTACCAGAAAGCTATGAAGGAAGTCCTAACCTAGAGAAAGGGCTTCCTTCATAGCTTTCTGGGTGACATGAGATTTGTAATTGTTGAACATTGAGTATTTTGCAGGCTCTGGCCTTTGCTTGGGCCAGAGCTTCGTATTTGGATGTTCCCAGGGCCGGATTCCTCTCCTGCCGCCCTAGATCAGGACGGCATTTGAGAAAGCCGGCCCTGAGGACAGTAAGCGAAGCCCTGGCCTTTGCTAGGGCCAGAGCCTGTATTTGTATGTCTTTCAGGGCCGAGTTCTTGCGAGACCGTCGACATGATCGACGATCATCGCAAAACTCGGCCCTGAGGATTGTATTTGCAGGCTCTGGCCTTTGCTTGGGCCAGAGCTTCGTATGGGAACTCTCTCGGGGCTGGTTTCCTCTCCGGCCGCCCCGAATCAGGGCGGTCTTTGAGGAAACCGGCCCCGAGGATGGTTTGCGAAGCTCTGGCCTTAGCAATGGCCAGAGCTTGTGATTTTAATGAAGAGCCAAGTTCCTCTCGGATCGGGCCTAATGAGGACGACCGTCGAGGAACTTGGCTCTGAGCTGATGAATTGTAAACTCTGGCCTCGATGAAGGCCAGAGTTTTTAAGGGAATGTTTTGATGGGATGAGCCTATGCTCAGTAAGCTCATCCCATCAAAACATTCGTTTAAAAATTGAATTAAAAATTATCGTATGCATTGAAAAATTAAAAAAATAAAAATGAACAATATTATTATATAATGAGAATAGAATAAATTATCATAAAATTGAAAAAATTATCCAAAAAAATTGAAAATTTTAAAAATTAAATAAAAAATAACAAATTTCATAAGAAAATTAAGGAATAGAGAAATATTAGATAGAAAGAGTATGTTTATTTATGATTATAAGATTGAAATAATGAGATTTTGAGAGTTTTAAGAAGAATGTGATCTTTATATTTTTTTGGAGGAAGGTTTTACAAGAAAGGAGTTAACAAATGCAGGGTATTGTCCCTTTACCCTGCATTTGTAAACTCCTTTCTCGAATTGAAATTCGATGTTTAACATTCTTTGAAAAAAGTGCAAGCTATTCGAGAAAGGAGTTTACAAATGCAGGGTAAAGGAACAATACCCTGCATTTGTAAACTCCTTTCTCGAATTGAAATTCAATGAATCACATTCAAGTGAAAAAGTGCAAGCAATTCCTGATTTGCTCATATAGGTGCAGGGTTCTAGTTATAGACCCTGCAAATATATGAGAAAATCAGGAATTATGTCCGACACATTCGCATCGAAGAACAAAAGTGCAAGCTTTTCCCATTCTGCACATATAGTTGCAGGGTGCCAGTGATAGACCCTGCATATATATGTGCAGAATGGGAAAAGTGTTTGACACATTCGCATCGAAAGGTAAAAGTGCAAGCTTTTCCCATTCTGCACATATAGGTGCAGGGTGCCAGTGATAGACCCTGCATATATATGTGCAGAATGGGAAAAGTGTTTGACACATTCGCATCGAAAGGTAAAAGTGCAAGCTTTTCCCATTCTGCACATATAGTTGCAGGGTGCCAGTGATAGACCCTGCATATATATGTGCAGAATGGGAAAAGTGTTTGACACATTCGCATCGAAAGGTAAAAGTGCAAGCTTTTCCCATTCTGCACATATAGGTGCAGGGTGCCAGTGATAGACCCTGCATATATATGTGCAGAATGGGAAAAGTGTTTGACACATTCGCATCGAAAGGTAAAAGTGCAAGCTTTTCCCATTCTGCACATATAGGTGCAGGGTGCCAGTGATAGACCCTGCATATATATGTGCAGAATGGGAAAAGTGTTTGACACATTCGCATCGAAAGGTAAAAGTGCAAGCTTTTCCCATTCTGCACATATAGGTGCAGGGTGCCAGTGATAGACCCTGCATATATATGTGCAGAATGGGAAAAGTGTTTGACACATTCGCATCGAAAGGTAAAAGTGCAAGCTTTTCCCATTCTGCACATATAGGTGCAGGGTGCCAGTGATAGACCCTGCATATATATGTGCAGAATGGAAAAACTATCTACTTTGAATATTCTGCATCGGAATCTCTTGGTCAATATACAATTAAATACAATGATTACATCGATATTTGGAGATACAAGATAAGTATCTCCAAATGCCGATGTGATCATATATGATTGTCGATAAAAATTTGAAATCTCAAATAAGATGCAGATTAAAAAATGGATATATGATCAAAATGAGTTTACAAACACAATATAGAGTATATATATAGATACCTCATTGTATTCAAAATGAAATAAAACAAAATTTTTGAAATTCATATCTTATATAAAACACATTATTCCTCAATACTATATGAGTAAATATGGCTTGATTAGTATAGATATATGCACATATATTTGGCCCCCAATATAAATTCTATGTTTTCGGGAAAGCAAAAGGTCCAATCGGTGTATGATAAATTTCACCTCACATGGCACCGCCTCAATTATTTTTCTCACTATCTGTCCAGTAATATGTTTTCATTTATTTAAAAATAAAATTCAAATTAATTTAAATTAATTATCCTGAGAACCTGGTGGAGAGCCTGATGATACATATCTTAAGCCGTCATCAACTGAAGCTATAAAGTATGTGTCACGACATACCCAAAGTTGTGGAGGTGGTGGGTGAATTTCGTATCGTGCTGAACCGTTGGGAAAAATTGAATACCCGAGGTTCAGCATACATATAAAAATGAAAGACTTAGAGCCTAGGGTTAAGCAGGAAGATAGAGGGTACATATGAGATTATCCTCAGTAACTCTCAGGCAAATCTGAGTTTTTGGTCAGATATATAAGATTATTGTGAACGAAAAATTATCTAATATAGGCCTAATTGTCATGTGCGCATATAGACATATGTATATATTATATGTTTCTTGTGTTATTATAGGTTAAATCCATAGTTTGATATGTGAGATAAATTATATCTTAACACAGAAATCGTTTTTTTATATTATCACAGTAGATATGAGGGGTACTATATGAGTTATAATATATATTATTAGGAATAAGTATATAGATCCAAAATAATGGGAATGCATAATTTATGGCGAACTCAAAACATTTATTTTTATATTATGAGGTTATAAAATTGTTTTATTCATATATTATATGTGCTCTGTGCTATTGAAATGTGCTTAAAATGATTCTGCACGCGCAATCACAAAGCAAAACTTCGTAGCGAGCAACAGTTTGTGCAAGGACAGGGAATTTATATTTTTATCCTTACATAAACTTATAATGTGGTTAAAATGTTCGGTTTGCTCTCACTTTTGTTCCGCAATGTGACATCGTGAACAAAGTTTCCGATCTGAGTGCATATATGCAGGGTCTTTCCATGGCACCCTGCATACATGTACTCAGATCGGGAATATTGTCCACTTTTGTTCCACGATGTGACATCGTGAACAAAGTTTCCGATCTGAGTGCATATATGCAGGGTCTTTCCATAGCACCCTGCATACATGTACTCAGATAAGAATTTGCTTAATTGTTTGACATGAATGTCACATTCGAAAATCGTTTCTCGAAAGGAGTTTGCAATTACAATATATTGTCCTATTGTATTGTAATTGTAAACTCCTTTCGAGAAAAGCTTTCACTTTGTGGCACGAATGTCACATTCGAAAATCGTTTCTCGAAAGGAGTTTACAATTACAATATATTGTCCTATTGTATTGTAATTGTAAACTCCTTAGTTCGATTCCTTCATTTTATTAAATTATAAATATACAATTCTTTCTAATCTTCCTTTTTCATAATTCATTTCTCATTTAAATTCTAAATAATCTAACTCTACTAATCTAGATTTTTTCTAATATCAATTTTTCATATACAAACTCTTATTTTTTCTTTCAAAATTCCATTTTCCAATATTTTTTGAAAATTTTACATAATTTTATATATATTTTATTCTATTATTATTACATAATAATATTATACATATTAATTGTTTTAATTTTTGAATGCATACGATAATTTTTAATTCAATTTTTAAACGAATGTTTTGATGGGACGAGCTTACTGCTCATAGGCTCATCCCATCAAAACATTCCATTCAAAACTCTGGCCTTCATCGAGGCCAGAGCCAACAATTCATCCCCTCAGAGCCAAGTTCCTCGACGGTCGTCCTCATTAGGCCTGATCCGAGAGGAACTTGGCTTTGAACGAAAATCACAAGCTCTGGCCTCAGAAAAAGCCAGAGCTTCGCAAACAATCCTCGGGGCCGGCTTCCTCAAAGACCGCCCTGATTCGGGGCGGCCGGAGAGGAATCCAGTCCCGAGAGAACGTCCATACGAAGCTCTGGCCTTTTCCGAGGCCAGAGCTTGTAAATACAATCCGCAGGGCCGAGTCTGAGGGAGATCGTCCACATCATTGGCGATCTCCTCTCTTCTCGGCCCTGAAAGACATGCAAATACAGGCTCTGGCCCAAGCAAAGGCCATGCATTCATGGCGAGTTCTCGATGATCGTCTCTCGGTCTCGCAGGAACTCGGCCCTGAAAGACATGCAAATACAGGCTCTGGCCCAAGCAAAGGCCAGGGCTTCGTTTTAAATGCCCAGGGCCGGTTTCCCCAAATGCCGCCCTTATCCCGGGCGGCAGGAGTGGAATCCGGCCCTGGGAAGTAGAAAATACGAAGCTCTGGCCCAAGCAAAGGCCAGAGCCTGCAAAATTCATCCTCAGGGCCGAGTTCTGCGATGATCGTCGATCATGTCGACGGTCTCGCAGGAACTCGGCCCTGAAAGACATACAAATACAGGCTCTGGCCCAAGCAAAGGCCAGAGCCTCGCTTACAATCAAATTTGCCGAATCTCAGGAGATCGTTCAAATCACGGACGGTTTTCCCTGAGATTCGGCAAAATAAGTCAAATTACAGTTCTAGAAAGACTAGAAGGGGGCCCTGACCTTGAGAAAGGACCCCCTTCCCGGTCTTTCTGGCGAACTTTGGTTCGCATTGCGAGTGTCTGCTGCGAATCCGGGGCTGAGCAGCAGACACTCGCAATCATATGTCGCGGCAAGTGCACCTGTGGTGCCAGAATGCACTTGCCGCGACAATTGCGAAATGCAAAGATGATGCCGGAAGGAGCGGCAATACTGGCAAAAGCCACTCCTTCCGACACCAGAAAGACTAGAAGGGGGCCCTGACCTTGAGAAAGGACCCCCTTCTCGGCCTTTTTTGTTAAATTTAAGATTATTTCAATTGCAAAATTATTTCAAAATTCATAATGGATAGTACCATACGAAGGTGCAAGTCATAGCAATGGTGCACCATCAATATGAGCCCCATTGCTATGACTTCACCTCGGGATAACCTCGATGGGAGGAAAAGTGGAGCAATTCGAAACATTGCTCCACTATACAAGTTCTTGTAAGGATAGGTATATAGTTACCACATCCTTACAAGAACTGTTCCTCGCTTCGAGGTTTTGTCTTGTGATTGTGTGTGCTGTGCCATCCAATGGACAAACGGATAGCACAGCACACACATACTAGGCATGATAACCCTTCCCTATGAATTAGGACGCGATAGCCCTGACCTCACCCCGGGATAACTTGCATTTGTACTCATATCCCGATCAATAACATAATTTATATCAAGACACACCTACCACTACATAATATAGCATTATATCAACACAATACTAATATATAATGTTAAAAACACACAAATTGATGATATTCATAATATAAATTGGGACCAAAGATCTATATTGAGACCTAACTATTATCAAACCTTTATATATAGGAAACATACATTGCACCTATAGAATATTGAATGAAAATTAGATGGTTCTAAAATTCGATATCTGATGCTGACCCAAGGTGGTCCTCATTCCTATATATTTTCATCTATACCTAATGTCCTAATATTCATCCATATACATGTTGGGTCTATCTCCATCAGAAGGGTCCATGCTGAAGTGTGGGTATTCAATTTCCACCCAACGGTTCAGCACGCCTCGGTGAATTTCTTTATTGTTTGCATCTACGAAATAATAGGTATCCTTTCCTTCACCTGTAAATAATGGCTGCCCTCTGAATTGAATGGCGATATTTTGACCGTTACTGTCTAAACCATCAAATGTATAACCTGCGTTATTTCTTTCAACCTGAATGTTAAACATAAAACTGGTTCCATCACTGAGAGGGTTTTTGTATCATGTGCCATCGCTTGCGTTCTTTTTCATTGTGATGGAGTCCTCGAATTCTTTAGTACATCTTAAACCATTAGATAAATCACCTGCTATTAATTGATACTGTAAGAATCTAGCGCCCTGAGTGCTAACCACTTGAGCTGGTATGTTTTGACCGTTAACGGTTAGCTGGCAATTATCATAAATTGGGTTTTCAAAGACGGTATAATCGTTATCATGTTTGGAGAACATCACTGAAAAACACGTTACGTTATCCAATGGAATGTTTAACGTTGATTGTATACCTGCCTGAGTTGCTGCCAATGGAAATGCATTATAATTTAACTCTTGCGATGGAATGTAAACTGGCTGTTTAAATAAATTATAAATTGACTGTTTAGCCTTTTCATTAATCTTGAAACCATACATGTTAGACTTCAATGACTGAACACTTAAGCCAGTCATGATATACCTAACTTCTCCGCTTTCTGGAGTGTAAATGTCAACACTTTGCCCGCCAATTGTTTCAGTTCTTTTGCTCACGTTTGTGAAACCGTAACTTGGATTATTAACCTGTGAAAATGCGTGAGTAAATCCAGCGCCCGTAGTTGTTGAAAATGTAGCGTTCAAATCTTCTCCTTCTCTAATTGCTTTATAATCTCTGACCTTTTCTGGATTCAATAGAGCATAAACAAATCCTTTCTTTTTAATGTAAAATTTAAGTTCAATATCACCAATGCAGAAATTAGGGAACATGTCAAATGCTTGAAGTGCTAATATATCATCAAATGGTATATTTATTTCATATTCCTCAACGTGTTCTTTACCGTCTGCATAATCTGCTAAATTAACGAACACACCGGCTGCCGACTCACTATAATTTTCCACGTTCTCATATAAGGAGTGTGTATATTTCTTTGTTTTCTTTTCATTATGTGGTTTAAGTGTTGAATATGCGAAACCCTCTCTTACCATCTCGTTTTGTGTGTATCCTGTCGATTTATTACGATTCTTTATAAATAACGGGTCCATTATATGAGATGAAGATTTTAAGCCAATGAATGATTTAAACAAATGGTGTGGGTCATTATCTTTAAATGCTGTATTCAAACCTACAAAATATTCTTTCTGTCTAATCTTGAATGTTAAAAATCCGTCTGTAATCTGTGATATGTCATGGTCTGAATGCGTTATTGAAATTGTTGTATATTGTGAATCATCGAATGGTGCCGCTTGGTCGTGGCAGTCTGTAGTTCTTAAGAAGAAGCTGCGGGTGCCGTCATTAGTTTGTATTAAATTCTTTATAATATTTTGAAAATAGGCGGCAACATTGCCCGTCCTTTGTTCCGTGTTGTTCATTCTCTTATTTTGTTTACTGTTCATTTTATATAAAATAAAAATATAAATTATATATATAAATTAATTTTTTTAATTTCTCATAAAATATGGCTTGGGGCTTTTGGAACAAACTTAAAAAAGGTTTCATTAAAATAGGAAACGGAATTAAAAAGGGCTTGACATGGGTGAAGGATCATATAATAAAACCAGTAGTTAAACCATTAGTTAATACATTTGGTGGAGCTCTTGATAAAGTAAAACCAGGATTAGGGACAGCGCTTAACGCTGGCGTAAATATTGGCTCTGGTTTGGTTGATGATTGGAGTGGTTCAGGTGATGGTTCAACTACTCGCAAAGCAATGCAAGACGTTGGCTGTTGGGTTAATCGTCGACTTAATAAATAAACCTTTCACTCATTAATTTAAATTTTTATTTTTCCCATTTATTTTAAATATTTATTTTTCCTACTCTTTCGCTCCTAATGAATTTTAACATTTTCACATAAAATCCTAATGAAACTAATGATGTGTTTAAAAATATTATTTGCGTTTTAAAAAATTTTTCAGTGGTGAGGTCATATGCGAGAGGTGGTATTGTTTAGACGTGAATATGAAAAACAGAAATGATGAGAGCAGAGGAGCGGAGCGATTGGGTCTCAACTGAATGTTTTTTGGTTCACTCTAAAAATACCACGTCACATACTACTGGAAGATATATTAGTAATATATCTAGTAAAGTTTATAGTCCATTGATAATGAATAGCCTAATGTATAATATTGTTATTCAAATTTCGAACTTGTGCTTTTATATAGCCACTAATTTATCTTTATGAGCAGTTATTACTGTAGGTACAACATCTATGTACAAGATATTTGATATTTTACAGATAATGCCTGACTTATTGTACTAATTAATTGATCCTAGCTGAAATTACGACACTCAAAGTTAGCTTATTCATCTTAAAACGTTAAGAGTTCCTCGTCTCCTGTTCAAAACTTGACGGCCCTCTCAATTTTTAATTTTTATGACAAGATAAGTCAATTGTTTCTAACTTTATTTTTTAACTATCTCGACACAAGATCCTGTTTACGCTGATTTTGACTTCCATTGATATACTATAGCCCAAACTTCTGAAAAAAGCTAAAGAAAAATAGCAAAGATACTTTCTATCAATATATTGTTGGTAAATCCAAGCATTGCCCACAGGCCAAGCCATCTTGAAGGATTCTTTAATACAATGGTACCAGCATACGCGAATATTCTTCAAAATTCGTGCAACATAAAGAAAACAGAACTAGGATAATAAAAATGGAGTTCTCTTGTGAAATGTTTTTGAATAAGCATAATTTCTTTATTATCAACGTAGTAAATTCTGAATTTTTATTTCTAAACGTGTAAATTTTTCTATAATGTCTTCTACACCTTCTGATGAATCTGATATTAAAAAAGCGGCTGGAAACCTTGGAGCATCAGATCCTGTAACACCAAAGCTTAGATCGAATTCAAATAGATCAACTTCATCCTTCGATTCACCAAGATCACCTTTATTTTCTAAAGAAGATCAAATAGAAATACAGCAAAATCGTAGAAAACTGGAAATGGAAATCATAACTCTTGATCATAAATTAAAATCACTTCAAACTGAATTTCAAAATTTAAATTCAAAATTAGTTTCGCATGGAGAACTTACACAATTAAAGGCTCAAACTAGGTTAAAGATTTTCGATGATCAAAATACTCAAGCGAATCAACTTATAGATGATTATATTGAAACTATCCAATCAGTACGAGCTGCTCAAGCAGCAATAATAGTCCTCGAACAAAAAATTCAGGAAGAGTCAGAAAGACGTAAAATAATTATTGATGAATCAAATTCTGTTCTAAATGCTTTAGATTTTTCAGATATGAAGTTTACTTCTCCAAAACTTACAGATGTTGATGATAAACTCGACAAATCTGTAAAGATTGATATGGATAGACTAAGGATAGACATTCAAAATACTCAAAATTCAATATCATCTTTAGAAAATTCGCATCAGTTTTTACCAATACAAACAAGTGTAGCAAATGAAATGAAAAAGTCATTTGAATCTGATATTTCTCTTCGTTCAATCGGTACAGCAGCAATCAGATCTGAAATTCAAGCAAATCAGAAGCTCATAGCAACAAATGACAGCGAAATACGTAAATTTGAAATGGAAATAAACGAAATGAAAGCAAATATGGATAGAATTAAGAAAAATATCCAGACAGAAAATATTAGTCACGAAACCCAATTAAATATTGCAACAACTTCATTTAAACAGCAAATGGCACAGTTAGATACTGATCTTGAATTTTTGAAGACTAAACTATCAGATACTGCTTTAATTTATGATAAAATAGCAGAAGAAACAAAAATGATGGAGACTAAATTCCAGAATTTTTCTTCAGAAGAAAATCCAGAAGAAGATATGGATGAAACAGAATCAGAATATCCAATTGACTATTCCACTAATTATAACTCATTGCAAAGCAGTTCCCAGCCAGATGACAATACAGAGTTGATTTTAACTGCAAGAAAGAAAGAATTAGAGAATGAAGTTTCAGAATTAAGTTCGAAATTCAAAGAAATGAAGAAAGATGCGCTGAAACGCGAAAACTTCCTGAAACAAACTATTCTTAAACTCAATAATAGATTTAAAGAAAATAGAGATATTTTGATTCATTCTGGATTTAATTTTGCTATTTCGCCTTCTAGTCCGTCTGGATCTGGAATAACGAAGAGCCTTGATAACTTGATTATTAGAATAGATAATTCTTTGTCAGAGCTAAACCTCAGCTCAAAATAAAATGTTTTGTATTTATGTTAGAAAAATTTCAACTAATTTTTACGACACTGATATAACCTGTAAGTGTACATTATAATGTTATTAAAAATAATATCTGAAATGACATTTTTAATAATGTTATCCTTGAATATCAAATATTTCTAGATCTTCAGCATTAAAAAAATCATCCTATATAGATAGAACACATAATAATTCATTAGAAATATGATGATTTTAGAATGACTCAAAGCTAAAATCTTCGACATGTGATATGAAAAATAGTCCTTTATAAAAATGAGTAAAGTTAAGAGACCTAAGATGATCAAAGAAAATGATCCACGTGTAAGTGGAAATGAGCATAAAAACCAAAAAGACGACAAGCCTGAAGCAGTCGTTGAAACTTTAGCACCAACATCAATGTTCTTCAGTTATAACCAAGCTCTCGGACCGCCATATCACATTCTTGTTGACACTAACATGCTTTGGCAAACAGTTGCCGATAAAGTTGACCTTATTGATGGTATGCAAAAATGTTTGCTTGCAAAATGTGTCCCAATTGTTACAGATTGCGTTGTTGCAGAGCTTGAAAAATTAGGTAGAAAGTTCCATCTCGCACTCAAACTTACAAAAGATCCTAGAGTTAGACATCTTAAGTGCGGATGTCATGGAAATTACGCTGATGACTGCATAGTAAATCAAGTTACGAAAAACCGTATATACTGCGTTGCAACAAACGATAAAGATTTAAGAAGACGTATTAGAAAGATCCCCGGTGTTCCAATTTTGTACCTTCACCAGTTCAAATTCCAAGTTGAACGTCTCCCAGATAGTGATTTTGGCCCAAGACACTTCTAATCATTGAGTTTATTTGATTTTTTGTCCATAGAAAATAAAATTATAGAATTTTTTAGATTAACTTTTTCATTATCTTTTCAAAACTCATACAAAAATAGTTTAATAAGTAAAATAGCTCTATTTACATTTTAAAATTCTCTATATAAATTATTCTTTTTTCTCTTCTTTTGTTTCAGGTTCTTTCTCTTCCGTTTCTTCTTTCTTCTCATCTTCTTCAACGTAGTCTTCTGGTTTCTCTGTATTTGTTGCATATTTCGCCTCTAATTCGGCTATAACTGAGTCTTTGAGTTTCTTTGATGGTGGCATAATTTGAAGACCGTCATCAATGTAAAAGATGGGCATTTTAGGGTATAAACGTTGTATTGTTTTACGTAGTGGTCCATCCTGGGTGCAAACTATTCCATTAAAGCCGTGTTTGAGGTTATCAAGAATGCAATCACGTGGGTTCATCGGCTTGTGTGAACTGCATTTGAAAAGTTGGCATTGTTTTTTACAAAATTGAACTGTGCTCTGCATATTTTTGTCCTTTAAAGAAGAAACTTCAAGGAGTCCGCATTCTGTAACTTTTAAGAAGACTTGTCCCTTGAAAATCTCAGTAAATCTATCCTTTAAGTTGATTTTTGAATCTAATGAAGCAAAAATGAAATTTGGATCACATAATACCAAATATGGAGGATGAAGACCAAAGGAAGTCTTGAAAAATCGCATTGCGCTTTTCAATTTCTTCATATGTGTCACACGATTCATGAGATTTTTATAAATCAAACAAAGCTTATCAAAATAAGGCAACCTTTTTAAATTTTTTCGACCCTACAAAAAATATCATTTTTTTTAATTTTCTTTTTTTTTTATTGTTTGATATGCAATCAAATACATTTCAATTCAGCTTTTGCTCATTTCCAGATAAGCCAGATGCAGAACGATTAACAGCCAAAGTTACTGTTTCAAAAGATAATTGTTATATTGAATACCCTCAAAATCAACCTTATACTACAGATGTACCTCCTATAAATGATGTGCAACTTCCAAATGAAGACATTGCTCCAGATGTTTCAAGTCATGTCGACGTGTATTCTTCAGATCAGGATTTCAATTCATTTTATTTGTTTTGATTTATTCGCAATACTACACTTTTAGTGCTCTTCTCATAATCTTTGTTTGAAATCTAAATATTTAATTTTTTAAATACAAAAAGTAAAAAGTAAACAGAAAATGTTTTTCGGAAATACTATAAAACGATGAAAGAACTTTCTAAATTTATTTAATCAATGAAAAAATAATTTTAACAATTGCAACCAGAATCGGCTTTCTTATCGGCTGTAGCAATATGTGGAGCTGTTGGTGGCTGGAAAGCGCCAACTAACTTTCCAGACTTAACGTTCTCGTGTAATGTTTTAGCCAAGCGTACAAATGCTTCGTTAACGTTTGTTCCATCCTTAGCAGAGGTCTCTAAGTACTCGAGTCCGTGTCTTTGTGCATAATCCATTGCTTCTTGTGTTGTAATTTGACGGCCTTCATTGCAGTCTAATTTGTTTCCGATTAAAAGGATGACTGCATTAGGTGTTGCTAGAGATTGGAGATCATTGAGCCAGCCGTCAAGTTCTTGGAAGGACTGCTGGTTATCAAGTGCGAAAGTTAAGATGCCACCAGCAGCACCTCTGAAATAAGCCTTTGAAACTGAACGGAATCTCTCTTGTCCAGCTGTATCCCAAATTGAGAATTTTGCAACCTCAGAGTCGGTTGTTATTGTAAATGTTTTGAATTCAACGCCAACTGTTGATTGCTTTTCTTCACTGTAAATTCCATCAACAAGACGTTGTACAATTGATGTTTTGCCAACACCAGAAGAACCTACAACAACGATCTTGTAATTAGCTTCAGGTAATTTACTCATTTAAAGATGATTCCACAGTAAAAGTGACCGTATCGTCAGATGTGACAATTGATTTTTTATCTTTCAGATCAAAATTCCTAGCGGCAGAGATTTCTGATTAAAGGATATAACATTTTATAGCGAATTGATGGCCATGGGTTATTATGTTGCATGCTAAGTTCGGTCAACGATAGAAATTGAGTGGAAATTAATCGTCGAGGAAGTACGATTATGTAAAGTAAAAAAAATGTTGTGGGATTTTTAATATTATATATTATCTTATAATAAAATTTTTTTGAGTCATTTTAAGAAGCACATATAATTTTTTGAATTTAAAAATTAAAGTAGTGTCAAACGAATTTATCACTTAATTTAATACTCAGATTTCTTAAAATTAATGAAAAAAAGGTTTTCTGAGAACTTTTGAGAATTGTTTTCAAATTCCATTATTGAAAATATATAGGTATTGTATGAAATTCAAACTCTATATTTATTAAAATTCTAAATTTTTAATAAAAATAACTTTTCAGAGGAATATGATTTTGAATGGTTGATTAATAAGTATAAAAATGTCTACGATTTTAAGGAGGGAATTGTTCCTTATGAGGTATACATCATAACTATATACCTCATAAGGAACAATTCCCTCTTGATAGCTGGGAAACTTTCTCTGAATAACTTATCATTTGGAGAAAGTTTCCCAGCTATCTATTAGAAACTAAAGGCTGTGAGGCACTAATATATAATCAGTGCCTCATAGCCTTTAGTTTCTTATTAAAAACGAGAAAACTTGTTCGAAATGATAAACAATTTCGAACAAGTTTTCTCATTTTAAGGAGGGAATTGTTCCTTATGAGGTATACATCATAACTATATACCTCATAAGGAACAATTCCCTCTTGATATCCTGTATATTTTTGAATATATTTTTTTAATTAAAGTTCTCAAAAGTATTATCAAAAGTGATTTTTTAAAAATATCTCCAATTAATTAACTAATTAAAAGTATTATATTTTTAAAATTAAATAGTTTTTCAATTTTTTTGAAGGAATTGAGATACTTCCCACGACAATAAAATTGAGAGGTTTACATTATGACTGATCTTAGCATGCAACAATTATTGGGAAAAGCTTTGCTCTTTCGAAAATTATGCCAAATGTAAATTGGAATTAGTTAAATTGATATGTTGTAATACTCTAATTATGTTTCAGGTCTTATGTATAAATGGCATTTCCCATCGATATTATCATATGATATCATTACTCATTAGATTTTTTGCTTTTTCTCATTTCTGTTGATCGAGAACATAAAACATTTCTCAAAAAGTTTAGATAAAGCTTATTTCTTATAGATAATCATTAATGTTTCTTGATATTTTGAAATTCATATCATCTATTTATGTTTTTGAAGAAGATTGCTTGTCCATGCATTGTAATCAAAATTATCTCTTCAATGCATATAAGATACATAATGAGCATGTAATATATGAAATAAATCCTTGTATATTCATGATTTTTAAACAGAAAGGAACTGAAATATAGTTTTGTTGTTGATTTTATAATAAATTTAAAGATTATTGTCAATATCACTTTGTGAAAGGAAGTTTACAAAAAAGTGATGCTTTTTCTCATAAAAAGCTTTTTTTATTTCAAAACAAATTATGGAGAGTCAAGTTTTAAACTCTGCTGACATTCTCCTCTCCATTTTCCCTTCAATTGAAGATCAGCTGATATGTATCGCCAACAAATTTGAACGCGATTTGTCTGTAGCAGTTGAAAGGAAATCTGGAAAGATAATTTACAACACGCCAGCCTTAGCATCGCTTTTAACACGCTTCCCACACAGTTACAGTTCATATTCCAAGTGTGTAAACGACTTTGTAGACGTCGGAAGAAACTCACCTGATGCAGCGATTTCAGTTCTATTCAAATTGCTTCCGATTAGAGCAAAGTGTGATCTTTACCACAGAATTATTCCTAAAATTGCAATGGATCCTGCTTTCGATCAAATTCTCGATTTATTTTTAACGTTATTCTTTGCAGATTGTGTTACACAAATTCTTACAGAAAAACCCGATACTAAGTATTACCACTCATTAATACTCATTGGTTACAAGAATGCTGCAAAGTTTTCAGAAGAGTACGAAGAACCCCTTCGTGTACAAATCGTAAAGCAATTCTCTGTAATCTTCTCGCTTTTATCAATCAACCACCTTAACGAATTAATTACAAGATTCAACAATTTCGTTGAAAAATACGATATCGGTTTATCCTTACTTCTCAATCGTTATATTCGCTTATCAGTTACCCAAGAAGTATCATTTGAAACATACAAACGGTTTATTGATAAATTTGCTGATTTTTCGGATGTTTTAAAGAAAGATCGCAGATCTCTTGATATGTGGGCCGAAGCATTCTGTTCTTTACTTACACAGATCAAGCCTGAAGCTGCAGATAGCATTAAAGACGCTCTCAAGAAGATTTTCAAAACTGCAAACACAATGGCAAGCGATAAAGAGACTGTTAAGTGGTATCTCATGCTCTGCTCAGTCATTATCATAAGATACGATGCACTTTACAAGAAGGAATACGCTACTTTCATACAAGAAAGAATATTAAAGAAGAAAGAACGTCTTAACAAGCTCGAAGCCAAGTTAAACTCATTCCTTATCATTATTCGTGGTCCGAACTCGTCAAGAAGTACTCAATTCTGGGAGTGGGGACAATATAATGCGACAGCTCATCATGGCATTGAAATTTCATTCATTAATGATCCAACTCAGAAACAGGACGCTCCAGATTCATACACAAACATGTTTTTCGACCACTTTGTCGCTGATAATCCGATCGAAAAATTCCCAGATGTCGTTGGAGACATATTAGTTAATTTTGCCTCAAGAGATTTCAATCACTTTATGCTGACAACCATTCCTAATTTGATTGCAAAGCTCGGAGAAGAGAGATCTATGTTATCTCTTCACGCCTGCCTTTCACAGCTTGTTGATACCCACGCAAAATTCGCTGGATGGGCTCAGAGTTCGCCTCTTAACAAGAAGATCCGTGTTGACGTTAACATTCACTCATTCTTCATGCAAATTAAGTCTTTGCTGCTTAAATCCATAGATAAGATCACTCCACAAGAGTTCACAAATGACGCTTACTGCTTTGAACTCGATGAATCCCCTGATGTTCCTGTATTTAGTTTACCATATTCCACATCTCCACTTTCAGAGGCCACTAAGTCGAGAATTGCTCATTCCACAGAGATTGTAACAAAAGCTCTCGAAGAATGGGAGTTCGCAGATAACTCTATTGGTTATGATTTGACAATCGACTTTTCTACATATGAATCCACCACAAAGAACGAGAGATTTACCATCAAGATGCTCTCATTCCTTCCTATCATCATCAATACTTCCGATTTATCTGCGCACGACAGAATTGAGAATCTTTTAACGACAGTTTTATCTTCTTCTCGCTCCATTTCATACTACGCTTTACGTGTTATCAATCAGATCTTCATTGTCAACGAATCAGCCCGTATTATCATATACAATGCGATCATAAACAAAATCCTCAGTACAATCAACAGGCACCACGTATTTATTCTTATCCAGTTCTTAGTTAAACTCCTCGATAAGACATTACCACTCGATACAAACAAAGAACAAAACGAGAATTTTGTTATCGAGTGCCAATCTCTGTTTTTGCTCTTAATGTGCTACCACATTGTCGAAATCCGTGAACTAGCACTCAACTTCATAGAGAAAATCCAGAGATTCGCTTCTGGAATGGAAATAGAAGTTCCGATATTTGATACTTTGAACGATAACTCATCATTAATATCCGCAGCCGTCAGATCCCACATCTATGTCCACAATACGAGCCGTCTCGATACTCCTCCTCCAACAGATAATCTTTGTACTTATTCCGAAGTGGCAACATCACGTTCTGACAATTTATTCCAGTACTACATCGAAGAAAGCATGTGTGCTCTCCAAAGACCAAACTGTATCCCTGTTCTCATCCGAACACATCAAATTATTACACAAGCAATGAGTTTATTTGGAGATTGCCTACCTTGCGATCTTCCTCCATCCAGGGCCTTGTTGTACCAGAACTTTTTGACCGTTTTGACCCATACATCTCCTGTATTGAACCCATTAGTCCAAAACAGGATGAAGAACGAGCTGAATCTAGAACAGAACGTCGCAAACTACAGAAATACGGTGTTTTTCACAACAACAAACGAAAAACACCTCCAACAATTAACGGATAACCGCGATAACGCGATAAAAGTTGCTTCATCACTAGTTTCATACTTGAAAGTTGATGAAGAGCATCCAGATCGTGTGAAGAACTCCGTAAACTTCTTCAAGCACATTCATTGGACAATTCTTTGTGATTTATTACCTGTTCTTGGCGAATTCGTCCAGAAAGAGCCTGTATCCACTAACATTGACCTGTTATCATACATTTCTGAGATTTTCAGTCTAATTGGCGAGAATTCCAACATAATGTTTGCTTTGGCAGCGAATGATGATGCGAAGAACGCTTTTGCTAAGTATTTCCAAGCAGCAGAAGCCTATTTCCTCGAAAACAAACTGAATGGAAGTCGCAGATTTACTGATGTCTCTCAAATGAACCAAACAGAGCTTTTATCACGCAAACAAACATGTTTGGCCTATTGCAGAGTTGTCAACTTCTTCCTTTCCGCACTTACACCCATCAAGATCTATCCAGCGGAAGGCGCCATTCGCATTCCAGAACAAAATCCATGGCTGAAAGAAGGAAACTGGAAAGATTCAGAGAAAAAGATCACATTGGCGTTTTTAGTCAATTGGGGAAAGTTGAATGATTCAGATAACGCTGATTACTTTGATTTGGCAAATGCCGCATCATTAGCAATCATTGCTTTCATCAGAGTCATCAACATCTTCTCTCCTCTCTATGTCATTCCTACTGACTTAGAATCAATTATTATAAACCTGGAAAAGGAAGGACACAACGCATTGCAATCTATATTAACAACGCATTATGATTACATGATGCCTGTTTTCCTTGGATACGCGTACAACGCACCTCCTGACTTGGCTCCGATGTTTTTCAAAGCGATTTGCATGCAATTCACGAATCTTTCTCTCGACACGAAAAAGATCATTGCTGATCAGATGATGGAAAGATTCGCTCCTCAAAAACTCGCTGAAAGGACATCGTCTTATTTGAGTCTTTCGCCAGGAATAAAGAGAATGGCGAGAGTCAGAACAATGATACAGGATTTAACAGTGAATTTGTCAAACAGAGATTTGGAATACAACAAACAATTCGCTGAATACGCTGGCAAATTCATTCCTATTTCTTTGATTTACCTTTTGCATGAAGATTTCACTTTGCGTCAGACATCCTTCAAGTTCCTTCAGAGAATCGCTTGCACGGCACATCATTTGTTGAATACAAACAAAGATGATGGAAAACAAACAGCTTTGTTTGTCAAAAAACTTCAACAATTAGCACCATCATTTTTCTCAACACATGTTTCGATTACTGTTGATATTATAATGAATGTTGCTGAGTTGTTTGCTGAGTATCTCCCACAAGTAAGCGAAGTCTTGATACAGGAAGTCTTCACACAAATAACAACAGCTGCAAAAGGTTCTTTAATCAACCAATCAATTAAGGCTACTTTACTTCAGATCACTTCACTTTTCATGAGAAATCTTAAACTTGACAAGAACAACAATTGGCCAAGTTCATTTGTTTTTTACACACCTTATTCTCTCATGATGTCATTGCTTGATATTTTGCCATCTATTGACCAAAACTCATTTTCACATTATTTAAGTTTGTGGACAAATCTCGCGAACAACGAAGAAAACGCGAATTTGATCATTAAGTTCTTAGTCCAAGCATCAAGTGATGTTTCGAATGAAAGGTCTGTTAAAGTAGTTATGTTGCATCTTGCTAAAAGATACTCAAAGAATATAATCGAAGAATTAGTTCATCAACTAACATTTGCTTGTTGGTGGAATAACACGATGCAAGGAAGAATTCAGTCTGATGCTCCTCCATCACATGAAACACAGTCTGTTCAGTCATACATAGCTATTTTGAAGACATTGACTGATCTTTCACAGGCTTATCCACAAGAAGTTTCTAATTATATACATATAATTGTTAACTTTTGTTTGTTGTTTTATGATATCGATCCTGCATTGAATGCTGAGTTGATGCTGATTATTCTCTGGTCAATGCCGCAATGCCCTGAATCTCTTGTCTCAATCTTCGCTCCTCCATGCGCTTTGATTTGGTCGAGAGCTTCTGGAATCGAGTTCACGGAGAATATGAAGAAAGACGACAACTCAGTGTCATTCACACTCAGGCAATACAGAAAAGAACCTGTTTCCATTGTTGATTTCACAAACCAATTTGTTTCTTTCCTCCGCAAACACAATAAGACGGAACAAGCTTGCGAATGGGGCAAAGAAGCACTTAAATGGGCTTGTGGATGTGGTAATTTGGAAGTTGCTGGTCGTGCTTGTTTATTGTATTCTGAGATCTTAGAACCATTAGACAGCAACTTAGTTACTGATTTAATCAACGCGTTCAAAGTTGTCACTGCTTGCAATCCAGATAATACAAGGAGATTCTACATTTCTACAATTATCAAGGCATTGGAAAGTGTTGTTGACATCAAGGCAGAGGATAAAGAATTCAAGGATTCTATAGAGAAAATAGCTTTGGTTGTTCATCCTCTTATTAAGTATCCAGAAGAAGAATCATTATGTATTTCCGCATTGGCCATTTTCGCGAAATACATTTTGTGCGGTGATATTTCCAATGAATTGTTGATTGACACGATTAATTCCATTGCTCCTTTGTTTGGATGTTTGTCAAGACAAGAAGCGTTGATTGGCATCCTCCTTGCGATTTTCAGCAAGATGAAAGACAGGACAGACACAAAGATGCCATTGACTTTGTTCACATTCTTCCTGCCAACGATTTTCAAGATGGTTTCCGCACAACAAAACATTCAGCCTTATACAAGTGTTGTCACCGATGACACTGAAATCAAGAGTGTTTTGGAGTCATTGTTAATGATAGCACAATGCAAGTGCTTCAATGAAGATATACAACAATATATCTTCACAACAATTGGCTCATTAACAAAGGAATCAATTCATCCGTCCGCTTTCATTCTTGGTATTGCAATGCATTTGATTTCTATTGATGCAAAAAGTGTCATGGATGCAGCACCACTTTTCACATCATTAGTTTATCATTCTTCTCCTGACATGATGAGCGCAGTGTTCAGCACAATCAGTTCTATCATTGAAGCATCAAATTGCGCTGCTCCTTTCTCAGCAATTGTCGAATTCTCAACAAGAATCGCTTCGATCGAAGCTGTTAAAGTTCAGGAAGCTTTCTTGAGAGATTCCCAAAATCCTGATAAACAGAAGATTGCTGGGCAACAAATCTACGCAATTGTTGAGCACAGGAAATGGTCTGATATTGTGAAGATAATTGGAGATCCAACATTCACTACAATAAGCGGAGATTCTGCTTTGGACAAACCAATTCCAATGGCTCCAATTGATGAAGACCTTTGGAAGGAAGAAAAGGCGCAGAAGGCAAAGGAAGCTGTCCAGGACATCATTGTTCAGCCATTCACTGGAACAAAGAAGATAATGGATGACATGAGAGTTGCTGCTCTTTATAAGGAAGGTGGTGAAATTCAGGTAGACAGAACAATCGGTGGATATTTGTCTTATAAGAATGCTCTCAAAGATATTCAAGAATAATCATGATTTTTTTTAGTTTATTTTATTAAAAAACAAGTAAAATTTTTATTTTTTTCCTTAATTATATTTCTTACCAACAAGTAATGGATCGTTTCAGTGTGCTTAGGATTCGATGATATTTCAAAATGAACTATAGTTTTAATTGAATCATATGATCTCAAGCGTCGTAATGAGAAATTGGAAATGAATGGTATATGTATCTTTTAATATTTTAAGTTTATTTCACATTAAGACTGACCAAAATGCGTTAATTCTATGATTCCTTATCTAATATACCATAAAATACAGCACCATTCTTATGAAATGAAATATGAATGCCCATAAAAATTGTGATAATGCTTTGAGAAAATTGAGGACGGATGAATCGCCTAAATTGAGTTATCTGAATCGATTTAACTGAAAACATGCTAGTTTAGCTTAAAACTTATAGTTTTCAATTCATTATTTAATTTGTCCGATGTTTATATGAATAAAAAAGCAGTAAACTAGTGAATATACTGTTAGTTAATTATAATTTAGAGTAAATTACTATTCAATGCGGCGAAATAAAAGTCACAAAAAAATTCGCGTTATATTTTTTCAAGTCGCCTACGTAAATCAAGTTATATAAAGACTCATTAATGCGTACATTAATATTTATTTACTCTTTTTTTGATCTCAATGAGTTGATGTTTTTTATATCGGCTTTTCTGAAATTTTACTCAAAATCAAATAAACGATGACCAAAATCGCTCTCAAAAATTTAAATTGAGGGGAGACACAAATTAGATATTTATTTTTTGATGATCATGGAATGAACAGAATAAGCAGTATGTTTTATTAAAATCATGATTGGCTTCATTCTCAATCTATGGCCTAGATTTCATTCAATTTCTTTTTTAAATGAGCATTGAAATTTTGATATGAATAAAAGTCATCATTCTTTTTAGCTTCCCATTAGTACTATGCTCCGCAACACATTCGGATTTGCACATGATAATGACTACATGCCTCTCATGAACGGAAACAAAGCGTACATCCGTGTTGAGTCTGTCAACACTGGTGGTTTTCCTGTATCAAACAAAACATCCCTTATTGCATGTGTTGGTCCAAGAACATCATTCATGAGACATCAAGCAGAGTTTACACCAAAGACATCTCCATCAAATACATGGGAATTCAAGTATAATGATCCATCTAAGTCATCTTTTGTTTTCTGCCTTTTCAAGAAGCATTTATTCGGAGGTGATGAAGAAATTGGAGAGATTGAACTCCGCCTCTCTGGATTTGAACCAAATACTGTTGTTCGCAGTGAATTCACACTCAAAAGTCCAAACTCAAAAATGGTTCCAGCCACTGCTATCATCAGTGTTCACCTTTGTGAAGATGGAAGTTTCCCATTCTGTGCTCCACTTGATGGCAAGGTTCTTTCAAACCCAGAAATCCAGCACTCAAAGACTTATTTCAAATAAGAATATAATTATATAGCAAAAAGGGAATTTAATATATTATTTTTGCTAATGTCATATAATAAAGAACACTATCTGTTTAATTTTTTCTATAAAATCGAAAAAAACAAAATGAAAATTTTGTTACCTTTTTATTTTCAAAAAGTATGGCATAATATAGATAACTTTGTTTATTTACACACAAATGAACCTTTTATCCAAGCATAAACTCTTTAATATACCTTCATCTTTTTAAATATTGTTTTAAAGGACTGAGCATTAATGATATAGCTATATAAATAAATTTTGGAATGAAATATTTATTCATGCATGCGTTTTATAGAAAAGATATTTCATCAATATTATGAAGAAGCTATTTAAGCTTGAATGTGCTTAGTATAATACTGATCATCTCCATCCATAATAAAAACTTGCAGCGAATAAAGAAATTACACATAATTTTCGATAAATAATTTGTTTAATTCAAATTTAGTCAATACAAAGAATCTAAATCATTTCGAAGGAAATCAAAATTGAAACTAGCTAATTTGAATGTGAGTTGAAAGAATTAAAGAAATTTAAAGAATAATTTCACAAAGTAATTCTATTCTATCAAGATATAACCAAAATCTGACCTCAAATTGCAAAAATCATTATTATAAATTATTTCTTGTAAATGCCAAATACTTGAATATTGTTTGACCCGTCAAAATTTATAATTTCAGTGTAAGAGCCGATAACTTCATCATCAAATGACATGAAAGGGTGAAAAGACAAATGAACTTATGGCGAATCAGCACATGTATAAATAGTTCTTCTCAGTTGTTTGATCTCTTGAATTCAAACTCTATTTTTTGGAAATTTATTTTGATTATTCCAAAGAAACACTGCAAGCGTAAATGATACATTATAGTATGAGCTATATATTTCAAATTGATAATAAATAAGAATAATTGCTGGCACAATAATTCGGATTTGAACTTACAAAATGAATTTTTTCTGAGATGTCTACCAAATATTCTTCAGAAGAATTTCTTCAGAAGAATTTCTTCTATAGAATTACGGACTGTGTGCTATATGATTTCATCAAAATAAATTTCACTCTATCAAATGATTCATTCTCAAAAATTCAATTGCTTGTATGAAAATAAACTGATAATCAAAATGCGTAGGTGTCTCAATTGTAATATGGAAGTTCAAAGAAAAAAAGTATTGAAACTGAAACCGCCAAGAAATCGAAAAATTATAATTGATATAACACCCATCATCCATTATTTAATTTTTAGAAAATGGTTCGCTATCGGCTATTATTTACAACATTCAAATTCATCTGAAAAAAGGAAATATGGCTAAATGGCTTGCTCCACTGATAATTTTCCTTGTTTCAATGGTACTTATGCTTGGATGTGCAGTCATTAAGCCAGCTGTTGTCATAAAGATTAAGAAAGTCGATTTTACATTAGATACATTTTGGATTCCACCTTTCATAGCAGCAATTATATGTCTTGCGTGCCAATTTATTCCTGCTGTAGATGCATTTCGATCTCTTTGGCGGTTTTCGACCCTAAATCCTGTAGGAATTATTATTCTTGTATTTTCAAACGTTTATATTAGTAAGTTCTTAGATACAACAGGATTCTTCAAAATGGCTGCAACATAGACAATCATGAAATCAGGCAAGTCTGGAACAAAATTATATTTTATTATCTATTTTACAGTTGCAATTATTACAATTGTATCATCAAACGATGTAGCTATTCTTACATTTACACCCTTTGTTACTTATTTTGCTAGAGCTGCTGGAATTAACCCGTTACCTTATTTATTTTGTCAATTTATGTCTGCAAACAGCTGGGGTATAATGCCGATTATATCTAATCCAACAAACATTGTTATCGGTACTGGTTTTGGTCAATCATTCGGTGTTTATGTAAAATATGCTGCAATTCCTTGTATTTTTGGTGGAATGACACCATGTATTATGTTGTATCTTATGTTCAAGAAGCAAATCACAAAAGAATTCATGATGAAAGAAAAATTACCAGAACCGAAGTCATTAATCAATAACAGATTCGATATGTGGGTTGGTGTATTCTTCCTTGCAGCTACAGTTGTTTTCATGGCTTGCAGCTCAATTCCTGGCTTCAGTATTGAACTTTGGCAAATTGCAGGAATTATGGCAGCAATTCTTTTAGTTTATAACATAATTATAGATGTATGGAGATATATTAAAGATAAACAATCTCCAAAACTGAAAGAAATCTTAGCAACTCTTCCTTATTCAATTATTCCATTTTTATTATCACTTTTTATATTGGTAAGCAACCTCACTGGTACGGGGTTGTTCCAAATCATTGGAAGCAACATAGCAAAGCTCACAAATATCTCAACTCCAATCGCTGTAACGATATTTGATGTAATTGCTACAATTTTCGGAAATGCATTGAATAATATTCCGATGTCTGTATCAATGGTACCAATTATACAAGCAACAGATAATAATAAACCTCTTGGATCCATTTACGCCGCAATTATTGGAGCAAATTTAATTGCTCTTCTTACTCCGCTTGGATCTCTTGCAGGAATCATGTGGATAGCTCTTTTAAGAGGTAACCATGTTAAAATTGGCTTCTCCGATTTCATGAAAATCGGATTTATTGTTACACCAACTGCACTCGCTTTGTCTTTGAGTGCATTGATGATAATTTTGTTGTTGTGGTAATGTTTATTAGTGTATATGTGTTTTTTCTCTCTTTTTTTTAATAAATGTATATTGTTAGAAATTTCTCTTAAATTGTGACTTTTTCTTTATGAAACTGGAGTATATTAAGATTAAAATATGGATATAAACCACTTATCCTCAAATTCTATCTCAAAACTGGAAAAACGTATCCCATCTTTTATTAGAAAATTATGGATTGCAAACCATTGATTGGAATTCAACTGTCAGTTGGATTTCGTTTCTGTTCAAAATACATGAAATTTTGGATTTCCTAAATTCTCTTGTTTTAGAAAGCTAATATAAAGTAATTTCGCAGTTTACACTCTTTTTACACAATTTAAGGGTGCACTAACGCTCATCTGACTTTAGTTCAAATTGAATTAGCCTTAAACAGTGTTATTGAAGGTCATGTCATACAGGTGTAAGTGCATCCTTTGTCAAAAATCTCAAAACTCGATGTTCTTGTATGGATAAGAAATTGATAATGGTAAAATTTTATTTCTCTACTTGCATGGAAGTATTTTGATCCTATTAACAAACAAATATGATTATAAAATATTATAATTTTGCATTTTGTGATCAAACAACTTCGCCTGACTTAGACTTCTCTTCATCTTCAAGTTGTTTAATAAGTGCATCAGAATCTACTTCAAATTTCTCTTTATTTTTGGTTAATTTTTCGAGATATTCAAAATTATAAAGAGTTTCCGCTCCAATCTGAAAAGCAATCCTACTTGCTTCATTTCTCAACTGTCTGTGTGTCATATTTGTGCCTGCAACAATTTTTGTTGAGAGTTCTCTTTCTCTTTCAACAATAGGAGTTATTTCCAATAATTTGGCATTACATTCAGAGATGTTACGGTCAAGCTCTAATTCCTTAGCTTGGTTTTCTGCAATTTGTTTTCTTAAATTTTCAATTCTGGATTTTTCGCGACGCTCTTTAGCTTCCGTTGTTGCTATAGTGCATTTATCAAGTTTGACTTCTAAATTGTGTAATTTCGAATCTAATTGATCAAATTTTTCAAAAATTTTTTCGAAATTGTTTATGAAGTCTTTTGCTTTATCAAAACGATTGTTAATATCGTTGTAAATCTTTTTAGTAATTTCATTTGTTGAAGTAGTATCAGGATCTTCTGAAAAAATTACGAGTCGATGAAGTGAATTCCGAGATAAGCGTTTTTGGATAAGGTCATCGTGTTCCTTTTTCTTTTCACTATATTCTTTCCTAACAAGGAGCTCTTTGTCATCAATTTCTTGTAATAAATTCAAAGCTTGGGATTTTCTTTGTTCTATTAATATCTGCATTATTCGACGTGATATTTTAAGTTTGTTGATTATATCTGTAAAGAATTTGCTGAACTCTGCCTTCAGACCTATCAAATCGTTCCGATAATTGATGCAAAACGTATGAAATACATTTGTAACATTTCCATCTTCGTCAATTGTTGTATCAAATATTGATAATTTTTCTCTAAACTTGTTAATTTGGACTTGTTTCTTTTTTTGTTCATCAAGAATCCCTTGCATATGCCGCATAAATATTTTCAATGGATCTCCCCTATTCGTATTAAATAATTTATAAACTGCTTCGATTTCCGATTGAAATGAAACGTATTTTTTAAATAATTCGAAATTAGCAGGCAATGGAGCATTAACATATCGATAACACTCAGCTTCTATTAATTTGCCTTTATATGTGAGTTCTTCTAGCTCTTTTTCGAGCTTACTTTTGAGTTTTGAAGGGCTTTTCATTTTGTGATAAAGTTTTATTTCTCAAATTTTGATAGGCAAAAAAAAAATCGGTAAATTGTAAACCGTTGTAAAAAGATTACATTTTATCATGAGGTTACAGAGTGGAAAGTATTATTCCATTACAGGCAATCATCCAGGAATGGCAACGAAAGCACAATATGCACTCTTGTCGATCAAAGTTGCGATTTTCAAAATATGAATGCCGAACAATCTATCATTCAGGGGGATTTACTCAGGTACATATCTAGAGATGGCAGTAAAGGAGCAACAAGAGTGCGTTTGTTTTCTAATTCGAATAATCTTAAAATCATAACTTGAAATCTGACGCTTATATGAATACATAATATTCGTCATATATTAATTATTCATATAGCTGAATTCTGTGATGAATCAATCCTTTGAACATGGAGAAGAAGAAACCGAAAAAGTGACAGCTCCGCGAAAATGATGGAAATGTTCCAGCAGGCTATGAAGCAAAATATGCCTCAGCAGCCACAAGAGGAAATACCTCCTGAGGATGATAACGGAATTCCACTTCCGCCAGGAATGACTACGCAAGTTACTGATTATCAAAGTAAACAAGGCAAAATTAAGGTCTATGAAATCAGAGAACGTAATACAAACTATGTTTTATATGGTACAATTGCTAATAATGTTCAAGGTCTTATATTTGCGTTCTTTTTCAATTTTATTTTAATGGCAATTAGACAATTCTTCGATTACTTAAGAAACGCATTTAACCTTATTAAGGATGCCATTACACACCCAAGACTTACAATTGAACAAAGACTCATCCTTGTCGCAGAATCTATTCTATTTCTCGGTTTAGCTATATTCAAAGCCTATAAATGCGGATTTATAGGAGCAAGACCTGTAAAAGAAGTACATAATCCAGCTACACCTTTTATAATTAGAACTGCATGAAATTTAAATTTTTAATAGTTATATTTTTAAGATCTGGCGCCCAGAGTGCCTTGTATAAAGCATTTCTATAGATATCTCGAATAAATATAATAAATTTACTTTCTTTTTTTGTAAATTGTAAAAAAATATTTGACAATGTAAACTTAGAGTTGATTTCTTCTATGAGATATTTGCTGAATTACACAAGGCGCCGAAACAACATAACTCAACAATTTCTTTCATCTTTTTGAGGAAGCTTATACAAATGAGGTAAATGGACAAATTTAGATGATAGCAGATTCCAAATTCACATTATAAGGTATTGGATAACATATTCGATGCCTGAACAATGTTATCCAATTCTATTGATCAATTTCTCGAAAAGTACTCATTGAGCATATAAGATATAATAAACTATTTAGTAGTTTTAGTTATAAATGTATTTGAATTTAAAAATTTCAACTTACCATCTTTCAAAAGAATCCACTTATGATTGACACTTTTTGTTTTTCGACCGTTTATTTAAAGATTTTATCGTTCATCCTCTGAAATTTAATGCAGAAGCGGGAGGGTCCAATTCTTCGATCCAGTTTGAAAAAGCGAAGCAATATAACTCAACAAGCTGGAGAACTAACATCGCAGTATGATAGAGATACCACACAATCATTTACTAAAAGAGCTAAATTTTCACAACAACCCGCTGAAGATGATTTTACGCAAAACGATATATATTCACGTCCCAGAATATTTAATGAAAGAAGAAGTGATTCTAAAAGTGCAAGACAAGATATTGCAGCAGATTCAACAGAAGTTCTTTTCCCACCTTCAGCAACAGACACAAAAAGCACAATAGGAATTCATTCTGACTTCCAAATTGGTGAAGTCAATCAAAGATTTCAATTAAATAGTAATGCTCCCGTTACATCACTTCCAGAATTCACTGATTCATATGCTCAATCGTCTCCAGAACTACAAATATTTCGCCCTTACGAGAATTCTAGACAGTCACAAATGGAATTAGATGATGTTGATAATTCAGAAATCCCTACAATCAAAGATTTAATTGTAAGTTACCTCAGTTTAGAAACGCAAGATACTCAGCAAACAGTACATAATAATCTTGAATCGTTGTTCTCTAGTTTATCGTATGGAGAACAATTCAATCTTCAAATTCCTGATTTTAAATTTTTATCTACATCTGCATTCCAGAATTTATCAAATGCATCGAGAAATATATCCGACAATATTAATATTTTCAGTGATACAATTGAAGAAATTTCACAAAATTTAATCAGCGACCCTCCTTTGTCTCTGAGAACATTAAATACACTACATCCAGATGAAGTAAGTCAAATCATATCGCGTTCCAACTCTTTTATCTCATTATTCAAGACTCAAGCGATAAATTACATTTTGAAGCAAGTTTTAGACTTTGAGAAATCATTCTCCTCGCAAACTCAGATAATTAAAAATTTACGTGATTCCTACAATTTTGGCGAAGAATTCCTTTTAAATGACCCAACAATTGCAAAAATTGAAGAATTGCAAGATATTAGAAGAAAAATTAAAGAAGCTATTGAAGCAAATGGAGATATACATAGTAGGATTCAAGCCTTTACACAACTGCGTAATTCTCTTTGTTTTGCCATTACATCTATCAAATCAGGGAACGCAACAGTTGTCAGACCAGGAAAGAAGCCACAAACAGTTTCAAATATTTCAATAATTTACAACGATGTCGCTTCTTCTTCAAGAAAAAGTGTATTATCTCTTGAAATTGCAAAATTAGCAGAAAGTGTACCAAATGTCTCTAGGTTTATGCTAAATGGTGTCGATATCGTTGAAATGACGTTTACGAGATTTTCTGGAGACTTAAGATTTAAAATTCAATTTGCTATTGACGCGAAACTTTATCCATGGGTTACATTCTGCTTTGGAGTTAATGCAAGGCTTTCTGTTAGCATTGGTAATGAAGAAGAAATCGGAGGCCAAATTTCCAGAATCTTTTCAAATATTGGCTTTGATAAGAGGCCAATTCTTAAGATTGCTCAAAGAATTAACAATGATTATCAGTTAGGTTATCAGAATCTTGGATAATTTTATAATTTTATTTTGAAATCTTTATTTTATATTTTCTTTTTTGTTTGTTAAATAAAATTTTAATAAATCTAAAAAAAAAAAAAAAAAAAAAAAAAAAAGGTAGTGGGGCCTCCAGGCACTTCGTGCCCTCTAGCCCCGAAGATGTTTAGTATAAATGAAGTATAAAATGAAGTTTTTTTGGGTATAGGGGGCTTCCCAGGGGCTGCGCCCCTTCTAGCCCATAAAAATTTTTGAGAGTCGTCGTCGTTGACTTTTTGGTAGAGCACTCAAAATAGTACAACTTTGTCCGGACAAGTAAGGGTCTATCGTCGCTACAGGAAAAGTTACGGGCGTTCCAAGGAAGTATACTTTGAGAGACTCTTTAGAAACTTTAGACGTTTTACATAACCATCCATGCTTTTACTTTACATCCGATAAAAGTGGTTTGGAAACCGTTATGAGATGGTTAGAGGACATACATGACTATGAGTTTAGATATGACAAGATAGAATATGAGAGAGGTCCTATAAACCGGAGAAAGTGTCATATAAACATCTGTCAAATGACGCTTTTTAACTTCACTTAAAATGCCACGTAAGCTACGTAAGAATATACGTAAGAGGAAGGGAGCATTGAAACATCCAATAGTAAGACTGACACCACAACAACAGTTGCAACAACAAATGCTGAATGACCCCACTATGTTGCAACAAATGTCAAGCAACCCTATGCTTTTAAACCGAGTTTTTGGTGCACAGAGTGGAGGTTTAAGAGCGGCACTTTTAGCGAAAATGGCAGGCTATGGTGGAGCTGCAGACGGAACAGCCTATAACCCTCAAAGTCAAATGAATTTGAGTTCACTCAAAAATCAAATAGCAGATGTCAAAAAGTCAAACATAGACATACAGAAGCAAATAAGTGAAAACGAAAAGAAACTAGAATATGACAGACACACAAAGAAACTCAATGAGTTAAACGTAGAGAAAAAGAAGAAAGAAGAACAACTGAAAGAACTAAGTACAGAGGAATATGCGAAAAAAGTGTCAGAAAAAGCAGCAGAAGTAGCAAAAATGGAACAAGATGTCATAAATTTGAAAAACCATACTACTCAATATAAAGTACTGAAAGATGAAGAGATAAAACAAAAAGCCCTGAAGACATATATGGATAGCGATGAGTATAAAAAAGAAGTTGAAGCAAATGTAAAGGCAGAAAAACTTTTACAGTTGCAAAACCAAACCGTACAGTATGAAAACTTAGCACAAGAAAGTAAAAATAACGACGCAGCCATGCAAAAGGCAATGAAAAGCTCAGAATATATAAAAGCTAACAATGACTGGTTAGATGCCCAAGCCAACGCTAAAGCAGCCCAGCTTATAGGGTCAATAAGGACAAAAATACAAGCGGATGAAGACAGTTCAAATGAAGCTTTAACGAATGCTGACTTAAGAACGCCTTCGAAGCTCTTCATAGTAAGGTGAAACTAGTGAACGACTTCTCATCTGGAAAGAAACTGAAGTCTGAAGGTTTCGACAAAGAGTTAAGAGAAGTAGCACAAAATATGACGAAAATAACAGATGCAGCAACGAGACAGGCAGTTCAAAGTGCCTATGACGCCGTTAGAGCAACTGTTGTGAAAAGTCAAGAAAAAGAGTTACAACAGACCAAAACAGACCTAGTAAATGCTTTCTTAAAAACGAAAAGTCAGGTAGGACATTACGCTGCAGATGGAACATATGTGCCAGCTGGTGGAACTTATATACCAGCTGGTGGAACTTATATACTAGCTAGTGGAACTTATATACCACCAAACCCTCCAAGAGAAGCACCTGCACCAGGACTACCTAAAACATTTACATCGTCACATGGACACAGACACAGGCATGCACCAAAACCAACACAACAACCAGCACAACAACCACCTCCACAACCAGCACAACAACCAACACAACAACCAGCACAGCAACCAACAGTTCAAAACCCTGCACAACAACAACCACAAACAGAGCAAGGACATAAAAGAAGTAGAGAACAAGGAAACCAAGAATTCTTAAAAATGCTTAAAGAAGAGTGTGGTTTCCCAGATACTGTTGACTTTAGTGACAGATATAAAGAAGCTATTGGAAAGTTCAAGGATGGAAATACTGACCCGAACCTATTTAGCTTTATGACTCAGCACCAAATGGGATATAATTTCAAACCTGGAAAATACAAGCTCGCTAAGGGATATGATTTAATAGCATATCATCCAAATGACATGAACGAATTTACTCCGAGATATTTGATGTCAGAGCTAAATGACAATACAACTTTCGTCATGAAACGCGTAAAAAATAGAGACGGAACGAAAGAACAAAAGCTTATGAATGCGGATGACGTAGATAGGGAAATTGTTAAAAACGGTCTCGGAATATATGAAATGCCAGCAGATGAGGTACAAGAAACTCCACAGGAAGAAATAGTTCAGATACAACCAGACATGGAAGAAATAGTTCAGCAACAACAGCTAGAAGAGCCTGAAGGAAACGAACAAGTCACTCCTTTGGAAACTAACTTCACAGAACTAGATGAAGATTTGGAACAGCCGAAAAATCTTGACCCTCAACAAGAGTATGCGGAGAATATGGAATATTTCCAAGAGTCTAAAAAAAATTCGGCTGACATAGTAGAAGAATATCGAAAAATGTTTGCCGACATACAAAAGACTCCAACACCAGATGAAAATATTCAGCATAGAATGGAAGTACTGAAAGAAAATGTACACAAATACAACAACCCTTTTTACTTACGAGCATTTAACGTTCAATCTTCGGATGAACTCGGTGAAGATAAAAGGTTAAATTTCAAGAAAACATATAGAAATGAAACATTGTTTAAAGTTCATTCAGAACCTAACCAAGATGGAAACAAACCTACTTTTGTTTCTGCAGACGATGGAACTACAATGAGATGGGGTCATAAAGCTAATCCGGATAGGTGGTTCATAAACTTACAACCACAATTCCAAGAAGTTGTAGACGCAATGGAAGTGAATGGTGAACCAGATGTAGCTGGTATTTTAAGCGCGGCTTTAATGCCATTGAAAGATATGAAACATGCAGATATTTTGGACCAGTATGAAATGAACATGGCTGATGGAAATATAACACCTGACGTTCTAGAACATTTATCTCAAAGAACTACACAGAACCATAGAGATGGTATATTTGGTGAAGAGTTTAGAAAGAAAGTTAGGGAGGGAGAAGGAAGAGAACCTATTGTACATGACCTTGCAAATGAAAGTTTACAAAATGTCATAAAACTTACTTTGCAGACAATGAACCGAGAAGGGATGAATATTTAAGAAAACTCAAATGGACAGTACCAAATGAAATGTTAGTATTGAAAAACATGTTCCTTGACAAAATAAAACCAACTACAGAAATAAATGACGCAAGACTGAAAGATTGGGTAAAAGCTTTCCCATTCACAAAAGATATAGTTGGTAACATGGAAAGAAAACCAGAATGGCTACAAAAACATATATTTGGAAACGAGCATATTCCATATGGACAGGCACTGTTTGAAGAGCTTGAACCGGAAACTCAGGAAAGAGTCATGCAAACAATACGCGAAGACTCAAATACAGACTATGACAAACTCTTTCTAGGATATAGGTTACCTGAGATGGGCGACCAGAGCCAAAAGGCAAAAAGGACATGGGAAATTTGCAACATACTAGATGAACATAATGCAAAGATGCAACAACTTCAAGCAGAGGGCAATGAAGGAAAAAGAAGAGTTAAAAACTCAGTCAGGAAGAAAGTAAAGCTTGGTCGGAGTGGGTTCTATTATGACATATAAATCCAACTATTCTATATTTTTACTCATATGAAATGTACGCCGCTCAGAATATAACGCCAACAGTTTTGGATGCTATGAATGGAAATGTTTCCGAATGGTATAACGAATGCGACAATGCCATTAGAAGGTCAGAAATAGTTCCTGGAACTTACGAATATACAACTGCTGTTTCTTATGGAAACGTAGGTGAGTTTGGAGAAGGTTCTTCAACAACAGTAGATATTGCTTGCGACAGGTTTCATATAATTTCTATTGACAACTCTTTCTTATACGTGGAACAAGACATTGAAATAAAACCTTCTGCCAAGTTGTCTGACAAGAAAGGTTGCAATGGAATTTTCTATGTCGGATACCAATATGCTCCAGAAGTTTTCATGGGATATAAGATATATTCTAACTCTGACTTAGTTCAAACAGTAACATGGGCAAACTATGAATGGTTCGCTTGAGAAACTCAGTACAACCACAAGCTAGAGAACAAACAGACCAGTATGCAACTATTGAGAAAATAAGAAGACTTGACCCTAACGTTCCAGGAGTTTATGTTAACCTTTCTGGTTCAGATGGAACTGCTGCCACTAAAGTAAAACTGAAACTTAGAGTTCCTTTGTCATCTTTCCTCATCTTCAGGTTTTTAAGATACTTGCCAAACTGGGCAGGAAAAATTTCTATCGAACTTACTCCAAGCAAAAATAACTTAGTCATTGCACCAACGCAAGACCCATTCACTCTTACTGTAGCTGGAACTGGTGGAGCCAAGTTCTGTGACTTTTGCAAAGACAAAGTTGACTTAGACTTTGGTTTCTCAAACTTCAACACTGAAGTAAACTATTATTTCAATGCTGCTGGAACTGCTTGGGACCCAGTTAAGTTCACATGCGAAAAGTTTGAATGCAAGAGAATAGAAAGCAGACTTGCAGTCTATATGTTGGACCCAGATATTTCAAATGCTTTAGCTGCCAAATATATTGCAGTTCCACTTATGTTCCCTATACACCAAATATCTGTCAAAGACTTTGCAGGTGAAGTTGGAAACCAAAGTGCTGACCCAGGTGCAAGAACAGATATTGCTTTAACAACTGCAATGAAACATGCAGATACTATGTTTGTACTGTTCAGACGAACTATAAATGACTATTCTTGTTTCTACAACCCTGGTATTAAATATCATATAAACATAGATGGCAAATACTATCCAAGAGAAGAATATTCTACAGTTGAGGATATGAGGTCATACAACTTGACATTAGATGCTATGAACTTTAACAACAACTTCACAACAACCATTAACCCTGAAATGCAAAGTTCTATTATGCCATATGTGAAAGTATGGACTCATACAGGAGGTCAAAAAACTCAATATACAAATGGAGACCGTTCAAACTTTTGGCTTGGCATTCCATTTGCTGACTCAGAAGACTTTATGGGTGGTATTTCAACTGTTGGTACTGTACAAATACAATATACTGGTGACAGAGACGGTCCAAATGAATTGAAAGCAAAGAAGTTTACAAAACCAATAGCACTTTTCACGGAAGATGCTCTTTTGAAGATTCGTTCGATGAAACCTGCTGGGGGCTCCTCAGATTGGTATAACGACAGCTTCCATCGAGCAGATTTTGGCAGCAGGTCAGTAAGTTGTTCTTGAACTGACTTCTCTCCGTCAAATATTGACAGTACGCCAGTTTTGACATAAAATTGTAAGATAAACTTACCTTTAGAAATATCTGTAAGTTTTGTTGTTATATTTTTGTCTGCTTCAAGAACTTTCACCATTTCAGTTATACCAACTTTCTTTGCTTTATGAAAATATTTTGGTTCAGCAAATATTGCTATTCTATAAACATTTTCCATTGTTTGTATAAAGAACTATTCTGTCAATGTATTTGTATGTTGTGTGTGTAAACTTTGTTCTGCTTCAATTCGAAGAGATACTCGAATACGTCCATTTTTTATTCTAAGTAAAATGTCATTTCCGAAAAATAGAAGCGTAAGTGTTTTCAAAAGGTTTAATGGCGGTGCAGATGTGAAGTTAAATTCACCAACTCAAACAAACAGTCAAAGTGTTGTTGTCAATGTCAAAGAAAGAGATTTGAAGTGGGGAAACCATACGAAGACGAAGATGGTATACAATAGTTCCTGTAAAAGAACAACCAACATACCCTGAAGTTAGCAGAGACTTAAGTTCTGTTGCAGATATTCGAAACGACTACCAACAACTTAAAGACAAACTTAAAACTCAGGAGAAGATTTTGTCAAGCTTTGGGTATAATGTTAAACTTGGTCGAACACAACCCTGTAAAAGTGAACTCATATGTCATTGCACCTCATGAAGTTTTGAAAGAACTATTGAAACTTTTGACAGAGGCAGACGATATAAACATCAAAGAAATAGAACCCGACATTGCTTGCTGTGGTGTTTCATATAATGTCATTGACAAGATATACGTTATGAAAGGAGGTGAAACGTTGAACTTAAAATATAGTTTCCCAGACGTCATAAAAATATTTGACGACCACAACATTTCATTAAAATTTAGTTGCTAAGTAAATGCAGAAGACACAATGGTTTATACTATTACGACTAAAAACCCTGAGTCATATAATTCTATAACAACAAACTTACAAAGTCCTCAAGGACGATATTGTAAACTAACTTTAAACACAATGACGACTAAAGCCTGTTTTGCTCTTTTGACACCAGAGACTTTATTGTTGTGAATGGTAAAAAATACTCCTTTGAAGATACTTACTCAGATATACCACCAACAGGTTTTGTTGACTTATTTAATACTTTAAGGACGGATGTAACATGTGCTGCAACTAGAGCAGGTTTCATTATGTTTGGATGTCCGACTGAGTTTAGTATAAACGATATGAGCTATAATACAAAACTTATATCTGGTTTTTACTACCAACAGTTTCCTATAACAGGAAAAGGTGTCATACAAGGTCTATCTGTTCCATTGACTTTAAGTACACCTATTTTATATATTGTTTCAAACTTAGGTTCAAAGTGCTATTCGAATGTCGACAGAAACTATTATGACCAAAAGATACTCATGCGTATAAACAACACTTTCTCTGCTGGTTTGCCTATTGTTCATTCGAATGCAAGTTTTCAGCTTTAGTGAACTCAAACACTTTAGCAAACATAAACTTAACCTTAGTCGACGCAAACTTTGTTCCTGTAAAACTTTATGTCCTATGTACTTGTCAATGACGGCAGAAAGTTTCGAATTGGAAAGATGCAACTGGTGAAAGTATGTATTACAAGAACAACTTCAACAACAAAATAGCTCAAGAACAACAAATGCAACAAATAGCTCAAGAATAAAAAAAATATTTTTTTTATTTTTTTATAAAAATGTACAGAATAGATGTTTCAGATTTTTATGACTTCCAAGCGTTCAGAAATATGTGTCCATTTCGAGACTATAACAAAGCAGTCGAGAATTTGAAAACGTTTAGTCATTTATGTTGACTCTGCCCCAGAATGTTATGTCATGAAAGAATGGGATGTTGTCTTTAACAAACCTAAAGCGACAATAGTTTCAGAACAAGAATGTAGACAGAAACTTAAGAAAATAAAAGTCGTACAAGTTGGCATGAAGATGTTAGATGCTTGGGATATCTTATTGTCAAAGTTAGAAGATTTTTCAGTTCGAGGTAAAGTTCTATACACCTTCTCCAAACTTCTATTCTATCTTCACTGGATATAAATACGAACAAGTAGAATGGAAAGAAAATATTATAGAAGCTTGGTTAGACCATGTCAAAGAAATTATATGCAATGGAAACGAAAGAGTCTATGAGTATATCTTATGTTGGTTTGCAAACATCTTACAACATCCAAGTGCTAAAAATGAAACTGCTCTCATTATAATTGGAAAACAAGGAACAGGTAAGAACACTTTCTTTACAGATATTTTGTGCAAACTGTTAGAGGGCTATTCGAATCCGAATATGACAAACTTAGAAAACATCTGCGGTAAATTTAACTCTTCAATAGAGAATATGAAACTTATAGTATGTAACGAACTTCAAAGTATAGATACAACAAAAGTTTTGAACTCAGATGCTTTGAAGAGTCTTATAACAGACAAAGTTGGAGTTGTTGAAAGAAAATATAAAGACCAAAGAGTTTGTGAAAATGTTGCAAACTTCGTCATGGTTTCAAACAATGCTGTTCCGATGAAGTTAGAAAGTTCTGACAGAAGATATGTAGTTGTCAGAACGTCAGAAGCTCATATGCAAGATACAGAATATTTTGACGACTTAGCAGAAACTTTGACATCTGACTTTTACAACCACTTGTTCTCATATTTCATGACATTAGATATTTCTAAGTTCAATCCAAGACAAATTCCACATACCGAAGAAAGACAAACATTGTTAGAAGCAAACAAGAGTGTATATGAACTGTTCATAGAAGAAAGCGACTTTGAGTGTTTAGATGAAAGGTCATTGTACGATGAATATAAACAGTATTGTCAAGAATATGGTTATATGGCAGCTTCTAAACGTACATTCTTGGCAAATGTCAAAATCTTTTTAGACATACAGAACGGCGTATATACAAAGAAAAATTTTCTGAGTAAATTTTAAAATATATATATTTTTTATTTTATTTGAAATGTACGCTGAGTTTGTTGGAACAGACCTAGATAACGAAAATAGATATGCGCTATTCTGTTAGATTGTCCTTATGAAATGTATGAAAAAAAGGCTTTATATGAAGAATATAGAAAATATTGTCATGAAAAACGATATAAGACTAAGCTCTAGAGAAAAATTCTATGCTGGTATAAAAACATCTTTTCGAAGTTCGGAATGGCAAATATAGAAAGAAATAATTTTATGAGTAAATTTTAAAAAAAATATTTTTTTATCCGATAGAAAAGATGACGAAATATATTTCAGTCAACAAAATATGTCAGGACTTAAAGAAGAACTAGACCCATTCGCTTATTTGAATGTTTACTTCTACCATTTTGAAAAGTCTACATTTGACAAAGTTTGGAACATCGAACCAGTTAAGTTTGCTATTGTGACTAAAAATGGTGCGAAATTTGAAGACTTAGACATAGAAGGTTTGTTAGCAGTCAAAGAAAATTTTGACAGAAGGTTCTCAAACCTTAAAGAAGGCAAAGCATACAAACTTGTTATACCTTATGAACCAAAGAAAGCAGACGACTATGAATATTATGAGTCTAAGATAGTTGAAGTTCAAGGTAAATTGGGTAAAAAGATTTTAGAGTCTAAGCCAGTGTTTGCTCCTAAAGAGGAAGAGAACATTGACATTGACCCAGAAATGTTCTAAAAATAAAATTTTATTTTTACATGTCATACTCACCTTCTCTGGAACTGGTTCAGGTTCTTTCTTCTCTTCTTCTACTTTCTTTTCTTTCTTTTCTCTCTTTCCTTTCTTCTTCTTTTCTGGTGGAGTTATGTCAAATTTGGCGCAACCATATTTATGTAAAAGTTCTTTGTCCTTTAATAGCTCTTCTATTCTGTTTTCTATTTCATCTTCAAGAACAGCGCATGTGCCTTCTTTGCATTCTAAGAACTTTTGTTGGACTTCATCTTTCCAATCGGCGTCATCTCTGTCAACAAGTCTGTCATTGACAAACTTAAAGACTTCTCTGCCTAATGTTTTATGGTTCTTGTCATATTCCCAGAAACAGAACTTTAGAACAAATTCACCTTTCTTGTTTACACTATGTAAGATTTTATGGTCGACAGAAGTTTTAGAGTCAAAAAGCTTGTCTCGAATATAGATAGCGAAATCACTAGACATTTTCTAAAAGATAAAAATTTTAATTTTTCTAAAAATATGTTAGAAAAAAAGTTTGCTGACATTGACAAAAAATTTGAGAATGTTTTAAACAAGAACAAGAGAAAGTTAGAAAATGCTCAGATAAAGCCTATACATGAAAAGTTCTTATTTGCTCAGAATGGTATAACAGGTCTAATTGCACCACCTGGGTCGGGTAAGACTTTCACTTATCTTAAAATGGCTGCACAACAACAAGAACTAGATGAGAAGAACCCATTCTATGAGTTAGTTGTTATTTGTAGTACTTCTGGTCAATTCGATCAAACCGTCAATTCGTTCAAAGATATTATAAAGAAGTCTAAGTTAGTATGTATAAAGGATACTGAGTTGTTAGATTGGATAAAGAAGTACCAAAGAAGAGTTTTGAAGTATAATGCTATAAATGAGTATATAAATTCGAAGTTTAAAGACCCAAATGAGGAAATGCAAAGAATATTAGAGAAGAAACACTTCAGAAACAAACAGAAAGAGATAGAATACATTTCGAAGAAATTGCAATCTTACGATTGGAAGACTTACCCTCATAGATGTCTTCTTATCTTAGATGATTTCGCCTCTCATCCTTTGTTAAAGAATAGAGAACAAGATATGTGTCGAATTCTTAAGAAGCTCAGACACTTTAACATCTCAGTTGTCATTTGTGTACAGACAGCAAAGAGTTTAAGTAAGGATGTTAAAAGAATACTTACTGACATTATACTTTTCCCTGGATTGTCCGAAGACGATTTCATGGAACTTATGAAAGAGTCCATGGCAGGTAAGTTTGACAGACATGAACTATGGGAGAAGTACAAAGTCATACAAGACCCTCATACTTCTTTCAGAATTCATATCTACGCAAACAAAGTTCAAATTGTAAAAAGTCAAGCGTAAAAATGTAAGTGTTGAGTCGTAGTAAGTCTGTTGTGGTGCTGGGGCTGTCGGTTCTTCTGGCTTTGGAAGACATTCAGGAAGAGGAACGTCGGACATTCGTTTGTGTCTTAACCGTCTTTGTTCTGAAACAATATAATATTGTACTGAATAAGTACAATATTGTCTTGAAAAAGTACAACATTGTCTTGAAAAAGTACAACATTGTCTTGAAAAAGTACAACATTGTCTTGAAAAAGTACAACATTGTTCTGAAAAAGTACAACATTGTCTTGAAAAAGTTCAAGACTTGTTCTGAAAAAGTACAGCTGTACTCAAATTTGAGAGACATTGTACTGAATTTATACAACATTGTACTGAATAAGTACAATATTGTCTTGAAAAAGTACAACATTGTCTTGAAAAAGTACAACATTGTCTTGAAAAAGTACAACATTGTCTTGAAAAAGTACAACATTGTCTTGAAAAAGTACAACATTGTTCTGAAAAAGTACAAGACTTGTTCTGAAAAAGTACAGCTGTACTCAAATTTGAGAGACATTGTACTGAATTTATACAACATTGTTCTGAAAAAGTACAACATTGTTCTGAAAAAGTACAATATTGTCTTGAAAAAGTACAACATTGTCTTGAAAAAGTACAACATTGTCTTGAAAAAGTACAATATTGTACTGACTCAGTATGGAGCTTGACCCCCTAGACGAAGCAATTTATCTAATTGAAATTAACGAGCTTGTTAAAGACTTCCTCAGGCAGAATGTAAAGGTCAAGCTTGAAAAATAAAGATTGAAATTTACCCTACTTGTTTGAAGTTGTCGAAATACTCTGTTATTTTTTCCTTTAACAATGGCAAATCTTCTTTGAATGTAAGTATTGTACAACCTTTCATATCATAGTGTGTTTGAGGTAACGTATCTTGAACTATCTGTTTAACATCTTCATTTGGTGTCATTGAAATCGGTAAGTTTTCGCGATAGAACCAATTTCTGTCAGATTTGTAAATCTTAGCAAGGTCGTAAAAGCTTTTGTTGTTTCTTCTGACTAAATGCAACATAACCATATCTCTGTCTTCTTCATTTTCCATCTCTTCAGTATAAATCATATACTTATAGTTCTTTTCCTTTCCTTTTGGTACCGAACGTGGTATTCTTTTCTGAATGTTTTTGTCTTCTTTCATCATATCTTCTCTCTGCTTTGTACAAAGTTCGTCAAGTAGCATAAGTATGTAGATTGCATAACGAGGTGAAGCCCACATTGCTATTGAACTAACTAGGAACTTATGAACATATATACCTTTTAGATACAATGGTAAGTTTTGCCTGTCTTGGTACATCTTTTTAAGTTCTACATGTTCAAACTCACTGAGGAGTTCATGAGTGCTATTTAATTCAAACCAATCTTGTGGTTTCATAGTATCTGGAGCAAAACATGCTGTCAAAATACTTTGCATTTGGTACATATCGTCTTTGACCGAACGAATGAGACGGAGTTGTTTGTTAAACTGTATGTACTCGTATTCTTCATTTATGGCTTCATGAACGATAGCAGTTGTTGTGTTCTCTGATGTTGACATATCTGTTTCTTATATACAGGATAAAAAAATATTTTATAAAAAACTAACTTTATTTTTTCTATCTTAAGGAAATTCATGATTTCATAGAGTTTTGGCTACCCCTGTAAAAGTCGGTCTAGAGAAATTTCATGAAATTTGGTCATTTTTCAATAAAAATATATTTTAGGGTAGATGGTTAGATCTAACCTGTCTTCTACCCTCTTTTCTACCCCAGTTATTTTATAAGCGTTTTACATGGTAAACGTTATTTTTACATGTATTTTTCAGCAACTTCGTCAAATAATTTTATAGCTTTATCTATCTCATCTACTTCAAACGTTTCTTTACCTTTTATGGGAGCACCATACATTTTCTCAAACTTTTCAAGTAGTTCTGTTTCTGCAGCTCTCATATCATTAACTAACACAACCTTGACTATATTGACTGTACTGTCATATCTTAGAGTTATATTATATGTCCTTCCTATCTTATATCTCTTTGTATTGAAGTCCTTCGGTTTCTGAACGATGTAAAGTAAGCCTTCACTGCAACGTTCCGTATCGAATGAACCATATGTTATGAAGTTATATCCAACAACTGGGTCTAACCATAACAAAACTATTGGTATAAGACTTTTGTCGATGAGATATGCTGTAGTTCCATGAAATCTTACCGATATCAAAAGCTCAGGATTTCTTGTCAAAATTTTCTGAGTTGAAGCATTTCTAACCCAGTCCTTTGCTCTCTTTCCAGATAGTGTTAGAATGTCTGACAAAGAATATTTGTTGTATTTCTTTGAGTATCTTACGTTTAAATCACCTATTCTAACCACTTTGGTGTCATTGTCTATCTTTCCAACTGTTTCAAACTCAATGTTTGACATCTCTTTCTTTAAGTCAGCATAGTCGTTTCTCATACGTTCTATCTCTTTGACGGAGTAGTTATATTTCCTCATTGCTGCTTTACATTTAGAACATTGTGGGTTCATTTTAGCATTGTACATTGAAATCTTACCTGCTAGTATGACTAAGGCGTCAATTGCTCTCTTTAACTCAAAAGCTGCTGGTTTTATTTGTTCATTCCATATCTTACCTCTTCTATCTTTATCTCTTATCTGCCATACACATTCAGCAACTAACGAAACAAAGTTGTCGTAGGTCTTAAACTCCCCAGATTTGTATATGTCAGAGATGTTCTTATATACCATATCGCAATCTTTGTCCATGACTTTGTGGTTGCAATGAAATCCAAGAAACTCATAGTTAACCTTTCGTATGAACTTCTTTATTTCTACTGAGTCAGTTGCTTTGACTTCTATTTCATCGAATTCAGGAATAGTGAGCTTTTGTTGTTGTATTTCAGGAAGTTTAGGTAGATGGTCAATAATATCCTGCATTTCATAAAGATACTGTTCATTTGTTTCATCTTTCGCACTACAGTCTAAAGTACTTGTTAAAAGTTCTTGCTTTATCTTCTGGATTTCTGTTTCGAAAGTATATGAAGAAGGAATGAAGCTTTTCATCTCTACTAACATTGACGTAGGATTCATGACTAAAGAGTTTGGTGCTGTTGTTGCTAACATGTTCTTACAATAAAAATAAAAAATATTTTTTTAAAAAAACCAACTTTATTTTTTATTTCGGGAAAACTCATGAGGTTAGAAAACATGTACGAAGAAGTCTTGACAAAACATTTACGATGAAATCATGACAAAACATTTACGATGAAATTCATGACAAAACATTTACGATGAAATCATGAAAATTCAAGAGGGTAGAAAAGAGGGTAGAAGACAGGTTATATCTAACCTTCTACCCTAAAATATATTTTTGGGTCCTTTACACTCATTACGATGAAGAAGTCTTGACAAAACATTTATGAAGAAGTCTTGACAAAACATTTACGAAGAAGTCATGACAAATTCAAGAGGGTAGAAAAGAGGGTAGAAGACAGGTTAGATCTAACCTTCTACCCTAAAATATATTTTTGTCGAAAATAAATGGTTCATTTACTCACAATATTTTTGTACAAAACAACCCCAAGCTTTTAACCTCTCTTCTGCAGCTTCTAATGAAATTTTAGCGAGTTCATATTCTCTAAATTCTCTCTTTAAATCTTCTTGTTCCCATTGGTCTAGTTCGTATGGAGAGTCTCTATAACCAGAACATATCTCACGTTCATGTTCTATTTGTTTTTCATGCATTTTTCTAACTTCTTCTTCGAACAAAGGTTTTGCATTCTCTACTGTATCTTCAAGTTCTTCTTCATCTAACTTCTCATGAACTTTCTTGTCTATGGAGTCCATAATTTTTCCAACTGCTATGCAATATTTTGGAGAAGCCCACATTGCTATATAGTTTACAAGTCTTGGGTCTACATACATTCCTCTAACCTGTTTGATTTCATCAGGAATTCCTGCATGAATTTTGTATAAAAAGCAACCCGCTGTTTTCCGCGGGTTGGTATATTCTTCACAAAATGCCTTAAAATACTCTTCCCAGGACTTATTTTCCAACAACCTTCTAAAGTCTTTCCTAAACTGCTGACACATATTTGTTGCATTTACATAACCATCCTTGTCTCTACGTAAGACTTCAATACCGTTGTAAGTGCCTTTTGTGAATGTTTCGCCATTAGATTTGTTCGTGAACGTTTTTGCTTCGACTGTCATACTGTTCTTACAATAAAAATAAAAAAATATTTTTTGGTGGTACGTCGGACATTCGTTTGTGGCTTAACCGTCGGACCACAACGATAAAATCTATTTCCTGTGTTGTTGTCAAAATGTCATGTTGTCACCATTTTCAAAAAGATGTTAGTTGACCGAGTGACCTGGTGACACCTAAAATATATTTTTTTCTATCTTAAGGAAATTCATGACAAATTCAACGGGTGAACTTTGTATAAAAAGCAACCCGCTGTTTTCCGCGGGTTGGTATATTCTTCACAAAATGCTTGTTTTGAGGTCGAGCCACTTTTGGCTCCACCTCTTTTTTCAACCAAAAACTCATTTTTGTCGAATTCAGCACTTTTCCGTAGTTGTATATGAAAGACAATTCGGGATGAAATTTCTTCATCTGAAATAGTCCTACCAGTATTTGTAAAGATATAGTCTAACGGTTTTGTATCTGCTACTTTTGTTCTTTGTTTTTCAACCTGAAGCATTTAATATATGTAAAAATATACTGTTTTAAAATGGTATGCCATATAGCTTCTTGAATTTGTTAAGAAGTATTTGAACGTATTTTCCATCTGTATCTCTAGTGTTTACATAAGCATAGCCCGCCTTAGTAAAATATACTTGTAATTTCCTATAGTTTACGCCGGTATAAAAGTAGAAAGAGTCTTGTTCTTCGCTATAGTAGTAAAACTCAAACGTATGCTTGCCATAGTCTGTAATTTCAATTGTTTCATCTTCTAGTTCGTCGACAAATTCGAATACAATATCTCCAAATTTGCCTTTGTTCTTATTGTTTTCAGAACGAGTGACCCAACGTAAGTTTTCAAGTCTATTGTCGTTTCTTATATGGTTTATATGGTCTACAAAAGGTAAATTGTTAGGATTCAGTATAAAATGAGTTGCAATGACAACATGTTTAAGATAGTGTTTTCCACCCATCTTCATAATAGCATATCCGTCATTTCGCTCCCATTCGCTTAAAACTCTTTTTGTCTTTTTGTTTCTGACTTCAAATGACTCACAACAGTGAATTTCATATTTCTCATCTAACAAACAAGTTTCCCAACGGTCTGTTCCAACAAACTCAGCGTACATTTCAAATAAAATAAAAAAATGTTTTTTTAAAAAAATGTTTTATTTCATGCAATGTTTAACTATTTCACCATCTTCTTTAACACCCCAGTACTTCCTTTTCGATATTACATGAACTTCAGAAAATACCTTATCTAGCTTAAAACAGCCCATCTTTTCACCGACCATTCCCATTTCAATGAGTTTGTTGTACCCTTCTTCGTTCGTCATGAGTGCGTCAATGTTCTCATAGTATACCACAACTTTCGATTTGACCTCGGAGAAGAACTCATTGTAGTTGTCAAGGACTGCTTTTGCGAACTGAGGATAAGACCAATGTTCGACAATAGGTTTTACTGTGGTTACTAAGCCACCTTGACCTTGAGTAAATTCGTATTTCAAAACAAAAGGGGAGAACCTTTCAACAAAGTTGTCGACCTTCTCATAGTGTTTACTCTTCATCTTTTGAGGTTTTTTAATGGAATATCCCCATGTCGAATTCATAAGCAATTTGAGTGTCATTGCAAGTTTGGGGTTTGAAGCTTTCCTAATATCATAGAGTTGTTGTATGACTTTTCCAACTGTATAGTTCCTTCCTGGGAACTCACCGTCTTCGTTTGGAATTCCAGTTGGAATATATTGGACGAACCTCATGTACGCAGCGTTAAGGTCGACATAGTATATCTTTTCGTTTGAGTCGAACTTGTCGCAACCAATGGGTCCAGTTCGTGGAAATTCAAGTGAGTCTCTTATCTTCTGAGAAACTTCGCCTGCTATCTCATAAACATCGTCGAAGCAACCTGTTTCATATAAAACCTTCTGACCTAACTCCGATGCTCTCCAATACAATTTGACGTCAATTGGATGTCTCAATGGAAGTTTGTTTATAGCATCTTGAAGTTCTTGCAACCTCATTGGAAGTTCTTCTGGTTCAGGTTGGTATCCGAACAATCCAACTCCTTTTGGAACAGTGTACTTCTTTTGTGCTATAACTTTGTCTGGAACAACTTTTGGTCTTGCTAACAATGAAAAGTTTGTTTCGTCTTTTGGTACAAAAGTTTCTGTCAGCTTGTCATCTGGAATTGGTTCCAACAAACCTTTCTCGAAAAGAATGTTAACAGCTCTGACAATGTTGCACTTGCCTTTTCCGAACATAAGACTTTCGTTCAACATGAAGTGGTTGTGGACAATTACAATCTTCAACCATGGTAAGTCTTTGTCAACAACATAGTCGTCATGTGAAGAACCTTTAGCTGTAGGTATGTTGACTCGGATATTGACATTTGCCAACGGTGCAACTTTTGCCAATTGACCTCTAAGAATGTACCTTGTCTTCACACATGACTCAAGATACTTCATCTTCTCTTCTGTAACAAGACCAGAGTTCCTGAGACATGTAAGAATACAAGGTTCATTGACAATTTTTTCAATTGAATTGTAAATTCCATACCTTGTCAAGTCAATGTCAGACTTATTTATGAACGGGAAGTATCCAGCATGTTGTCTGACTGCTTGAGGGTTAGGTTGGTACCATTCAAATTTTACACTTGCAATTCCTTCAATTGCATTCAAAATGTCTGAGTCGGAGTCAAACATTTGTTCTCTCTTTGTAGTCTTGAAAGCGTCAAGAAGTTGTGCGGCTGTTGTGACATTGCCATGTGCATAGTAAATGTGACCGTCCAAATCTGTTACGGTTAGTCTGAGATTGTATCCTTTCTTATTTCCGTCTTGTATGGCAGCAAGTACTCCCATGAAGCCTTCTTTGTTCTTTCCTTCGTCAAAGTTTACTGTAAAGGTTCGACCAGATGTAATTTGACTTCTAACTTCACGGTACTTTTCATATGCATATCTTGTTCTTTCCATGGGAGCATGTTTGTCTTCACCTTTTCCTTTTTTCCTTCTCAAAGGATGCAATTGTTCGTTATGTTTCCAGTAGAATCTGGCAAAGCCGTCGTGTCCTTCAACTTGAGGCTCACTAACATCGAAAGGCATGTCCATAAGACGTTCTTCTTCTAACCTCTCTAGTCTGTTTGGATAATTTGCGCGTGCTGTTTCCAATTCCATTTCGTAGCGAAGACCAGACAATTTGTCATAGACTTTTATGGGTCTTCCCTTCCTATATTTAAAATTCTTCGAAACTTTCCAACCATATCTTTCTAACTCTGCTTTTATTCTAGCAGACTTTCTATCCATTCTATGCGGGGGCATTTTTATAAAAATAAAAAAAATATTTTTTTCTTTACTTTACGTAACCACCAGCTACCAGAAGCCTTTGACGCCAACCCATACCAGCTAATGAAGGTTGACTAAACTTTGGTTTTGGTTTATCTTCAGTTTTTGGTTTTTCTTCTTCTATCGGTTTTTCGTCACTTTTCGGTTCCTCTGACTTTACCTCACTTGCAGGTATGGTTGTGTCGTTAACATCTTCATAAATATCATATGCCATTTGTTTTTGTTTTCCTTTCAACTTTTTGTGTTTGTTGTAAAGTTTAGAATATTTCGACTCTAAGTCAATGAGATGTTCTATAATGAACTGTTGGTCAGTGAAGTATACCTTCCCATCTGTTGTCTCGAAAGCTCCTTCAGACTTCAATATTTTATTTGTGAGAGTCTGTTTCTTTTTTGAGATACTAGCCGTTCCATTTCTATGAAAAGTGACTTTATAGTTGGGGTTTGTATTTCCAGACCTGGCACTTTCTATTATTGAATTTTTCTCTTCATCTGTAAGTTCTTTGACAGGTTTTGACAATGGTTCTGAACTTTTTGTTTGTGGTGTCAAATCTACCGTTTCAACTTCTTCGGTCATTTCATCTCAGTAAAAAATTTTAGTTTGGTTTGTTTTCAACTGGTTGTTTAGGTTTTTAAGTCGGTCTAAAACTTCCTGAGGTATAGGAAGAACTTGACAAACACGTGGTTGTGTAACTGCTGGAAGTCGACAAATCCATCTTGAACCCATTTGTCTCAATGCTGTATTGTTCATTTCATCTCAGTAAAAAAATTTACATTCCCCACGTTTGAGGCGGTTGCGGTTGGTTGTTGTTTACCCACTGTTGTGCATGGTTATATCCTCTGTTAAAGAATCTTTCACCTTGGTCCATATAGTGCCCTGCTTGGTTATAGTAGTCATTTGCTTTGTTATAGTAGTTTCCTGCTTGTCTTCCTACATTGTCCATCCATCCTTGAACTTTTCCTCTTGTTTCAGGATTTGGAATAAGATTTGCTGCATCTCGTGCTACCTCCCAACCTTTCTGTACAGTTTGTATAATAGGTTGTGCTTTCTCTTTCAGTATACCTAATGTACTCAAAATCTTCCTTCCAATTCCAAATGCACCTCTGGCTATTGTTCCCACTGCGGGCAAAAAATCTGGATGCAACTCCTGCTAATGCGCCAAATAAACCCATTTCTTATGGGTTAAAAAATGACGAATCCAAACAAGGACCCCTATGTTTCTAAGGCAACAAAGAAAGCACTCATGGTAAAAATCTTTAGTTCAACACCAAATGCTTGGTTTATGGATATCTTGGAAAACATTCCGAGGTATAGAGAAGATGGACCACCATACTGGCTAATATTTGTCGGTCAAAACACAAGATACTGTGAAGCCATACCATTGCAGTCCAAAAATATTTTTAGATGTGAAAACTGCTTTGACAATATTCGTTGACAAATACCATCCAACAAAACTGACATCTGACTGTGAAAGTTCTTTCAAATCAGATGATATTAAAAACTATCTGCGTTCAAAAAATGTAAACCAATATTTCATTGTCGACCAAAACCATTCTGCTCTTGGTGTCATTGACAGTTGTATAAAAATCTTAAGAGACTTAAACCAACCACAAGGTGGTGAGGTAGATGAAATGTCATATGACGACAAGTATAGACATTTCTCCATGGCAAAGATGAGACAAGTTTTAAATATTTACAATAGCCGTAAACAAAAAGGTTTGGGAAACCACTCCCCCGAAGAAATGAAAAACAACCCCGACTTAGAGAAAGACTATATATTTAATAGTTTAGTCAAAAGAGACAAACAAGAAAGAATGCCAGGCTTCAAACTTAAGAAAGGTGACAAAGTAAAAATAGAAATACCTAAACGCGACCCATATGAAAATACTATTGACTATGACAACAATGGGAACTCGACAGGTACTCGCATTCGTGTTCGTAAAATAGAAGAAAGTATACAAGAGAATATTATGAAGTTTTAGGCAAACATGGCAAAATGTACAGACTGCAAGCAGAAGATAAAACTACTATTGTCAGACCTCGTTTCAAACTTGTCAAAGTTCAAGGTGGTATACTTTCAAAGACAGTTCCTAACAAATATAAGACAACTCCTGACGAATATGCTAAAGAAGTTGAAAATGACGACTAAGCAATTCTATACCATGCGTAAACTGTCATGTAAGGTGGCATGTAGTCTTTACTCTGTCCCGTTGTTTGCGTATATCCTGAAACGAAATGTGTATGGTTTCCTTCTCCCTGCGTGTCATCCCAGTAACAATTTATAGCAAACTTAACGTCGTCTTTAACATCATATCCTTTACCTTTTGTCATTCCTGACCAATCCCAATATCTATGCTTATGCCAACCTGCTTGAGATGTACTTAAATCTATGTAGTGACTATGTGCAGGTAAGTTTTCACCTGAAATCGTTTTACTTCCACCTGTTTCCTTTGAAGAGTTTGCACAATACAAAAACCTGTCGACTATTTGTTCCCATGCACCAACACCAAACATTGCTTGAGGACCTCTTGCTTCCATTGACGTGTAAATAGAACCTACTGGGTTCATTAAATCAAACATATGAGATATTATAGGATTGTCTCTTTTGAACTTAAAATATAGTGCAACTATTTCAGGTTTCTTCTGGTTCATGTCAGAATATTTTTTATAATATAATCTTATGTTTTCAGGGTAGGTAAAGTCTTGACTATAATATTTATTTCTGTCATCTGTATAATAGTATACTATTCTCGTTTTTTCTATTGCATTATATCTTTTATATCTATAAAAATCTAAATATAATGTTAGCTTTTGTTCATCTACATGTGGTGTTCTTTCGTCATCTCCATAGTCATAATAGTATGGTGCTGGAGCTGGGTCAGGCAATGTCATATCTGCCATTTCATAAACTCTTAAATATTTCTTTTGTTCGTCTCCATATATGTTTAAGTAACAGTTGTTGTCTAATGGAACTTTAACTTGTGTACCATCGTTCTTTTTATAGCTTACATACATTTCATTGTTATTTTTCGGAATGAGTTTATACCGTGTACCATTTTCTAAGGACTGTACCAACTGCCATCTAAAATATTTGTTTTCTTCATTGACAGAAAAGTCACCAACAATAGTTTCAATATTTTTTGTTCCTAGCAAACTTTGGTATATTTCATTGACATATGTTTTATCTGCTTTATTTTCAAGGCTAACGTTTAAGTCTGTTATTTCAGAAGATGTATGTGTATGTCCAACGTCACTTTTCCTGTTTAAGGTTTCTTGTAAGTTTGCAATATTTGCAATGGTATGTGTATGAGTCTTTTTAGAATATTCGTTTTCAGCTCTTGTCACTTCACTTGACATTTTATTGTCAACATATGTTTTGTCTGCTAGTTCAGGATGAGTATGTTCTTTCGTTGCATAAGCTTTGTTAGCTCTTTCTTCTTCTTTTGCTATTGCATCGTCTACATATTCTTTGTCTGCTTTGTTGCCAACATCTGCTTTCAAAAGAAGTTCAGATATAGGTTTCTCGTTTAAAGTTCCTTTTGTTGGATTTATACAAACAGTATGGTTCTTACTGTCTTGAAACAGAAACTCATCTGTCATTGGGTTTATCGTCAGTTTTAAGTTTCCTTCTTTCAATGACTCAGATATCTTAGAATAGTTTGAAAAGTTTGTTGTGTTCTTATTTAGAGCTTGTATAATGAGTTGTCGGTTGTGTTGTATTTCTCTCATAGACGCTGTTTCATTTGACATTTTTATTCTAGATAAAATATGCTTCCAATAGAAAAAGAAAATTCAAGAGTTGCTACAACTAAACCATTAGATGAACTTTTTACGAATGTCGGTCAAAAGTTTGAGACAGAGACCGTAAAGCATGAAGGCTATCGTTTTGACTACCCATTAAGATGGCTAAGAGACCCATCTGTCACAAAAGCTATTGGCTTTCGTAGAATGAAGTTTGTGTCTGTAGAAGATAAAAGTTTTCCATTTATTGTAAGGTTTCATATAGATTATATATCTGAAGGGAAACGAAAAATGTGGGAAGAAATTGAGCTAATACAAGTTGACCTTTCATCTTCTCTACAGACTGCGTTAAAAAATATAGAAGATAAAATAAATTCATGTTATGCAAAATATGCTGATGAATATGCAAATACCGAGAGCACACTTTATGTGAGAATTGTATATGACAAACAAAATTCACAAGTGTCATTTCAAATCTACGAAGACAATCCAAAGAAAGACGAACAAATATATACAGAATTCACTGCAATGTCATGGTATTATTTGCAAAGAATGTTAAATCAGAAAGTCGAACTTCCTTTAGCAAATATTTACAGTCGATATGCAAGAGATGAACCATATTTATTTAAAGATGTTTTCGACCCAGCTGCTATTATTGTTCATGCTTCATTTTCTGGCGCCCAAAACTCTTTCTTATGCTTGGCAAATGACTTTTACGAAAAACCTACAAAGTTATACGAACCACCAAGTGGAAGTATTTCAGACTTTCAAGTATGGTTTACTACAGATGGAAGAAAAAGAATAATTCCATTATACCATGCGTTTTACTTAGAACTTAGTTTCATATACAACTACTATCGAACGGTAAAAATATAATTTTTTAATACGGTTGAGGTGTTGGATTTGGTTGCCAACTAGACTGTGGTGCAGGTTCAGGCTGTTGTATAACAGGAGCTTGTTCTTCTGGTTCAGGGTCTTTAGGTATAATACCAACGAACTGACCTACTCTTTTACCAATATTTTTGACTCCGTTCCAAATTCCTTTTCCTACGGTTTTGACGCCATTCCATATACCCCTTCCAACATTTCGAAAGAAGTTTCCAATACTACTGAAGAAACCCACTTACTACGTGTAAAAATCTAATGTCCGCCTAGTCTCTTACGTTTCCTGTTGAGTTCCATAGCATTCTTTAACTGGAGCTCATACATTCTGTTTCTCCTCTGGTAGAAAACATATTCTGGGTCAACTCCTGTGTTCGCGTCATCTGCATAAAGTTGTTTATATCCCACTTCAGGGTTTGTATAAAACTCTTTCCATCTCATATTTGCATACCATGGTGGCAAACCTAACGCAGCGTCATTTGACATGGCAGTTTGCATTTGTACATCTGTTGGCACTTGACCATAGTTTGCCATTGCAGTTTGTATTCTAACTTCATTTGGAATATTCTCTGGGTTTGGTTGTCCAGGTTGCTGTGCATTCGCTAAGTTCTGTGCGTCCATTTAATATTAGATAAAAATATCTCTTACGAGTACATATGCTGAACATTTGCAGACATTGGTTCATCTTCATATTCTCTATATCTTTCTGCCACGTCAAATAAATAAATGACACAATGGAAAAAACCTAAAACAAGTAGTCCTATTTCAAACCACATTTACTTACCAATAAAATTTCTTTATTGTGACACTTTCTCCAGTTTATAGGACCTCTCTCATATTCTATCTTATCGTAAATAAACTCATAGTCATGTATGTCCTCTAACCATCTCATAACGGTTTCCAAACCACTTTTATCGGATGTAAAGTAAAAGCATGGATGGTTATGTAAAACGTCTAAAGTTTCTAAAGAGTCTCTCAAAGTCCAGTCTACTTGGTATTGAAAATCCCATGTGTTATAGAACGGTGGGTCCACTATAAAGAAAACATTTTCCTTGTCTTTATATTTTTCATACAAATCTGTCCAATGACATCTCACAAACTCTATACCCTCAATATATTTTTCTATGTCCTCTTTGAAAACATTTGTATAGTTAAGATATAAAACTTTTGACATAAGTGTTTCAATGTCATGAACTCTTATAGAACCACTATATAATAGTCTAGCAGATATACTATCCCAGTCTATATATTCTGCTTTTTTCAAAACCTCTCTCACAATATTTTTCTTATCTAATGGTATACGTTCCATCTTACCTATAGGTATCTTTTCTTTTAACTCTTTCAATATATTGTTTGTGTCTGGAATATGTTTGAGACGGTTCATATAGTTGTCGAAGTCATTGCATATAATCTTTGAGTCTGGGAATATTGTATGGCACAAATGGGATATATAGAAACTTCCACCGAACAAATCTACAAATGTTAGACCATTCGGTAGTTTCTTAAGTTCTCTCAATAGAATATCTTTACATCTACTCTTATTTCCAAAGAAGGGTAACGGTGGTTTTGTAAAATTCATTTTATATACAATAAAAATGTTTTTTTCCTGAAAAGTGACAGAAAAGTGACAAAACATTTACGAAGAAATCTTGACAAATTCAAGAGGGTAGAAAAGAGGTTAGAAAAGAGGTTATATCTAACCTTCTACCCTAAAATATATTTTTGTCTGATTTTACGAAGAAGTCTTGACAAAACATTTACGAAGAAGTCTTGACAAAACATTTACGAAGAAGTCTTGACAAAACATCTTCAGGGCTAGAAGGCACGAAGTGCCTGGAAGCCCCACTACCTTTTTTTTTTTTTTTTTTTTTTTTTTTAATCTATGTTATATGACATGTAATCAATCTGTTATATGATATTTTTTTGTATGTTTGAAATATCCTTTAGAAAACGTTAAATATCATTGTATGTCTCTAACTTGTAACAAATTTGTGAATTGTGGCTTAAAATCAATATCTTTTATTAAGATATTTTGAAAATAAAAATAAAGCTGTAAATTTTTTTTAAAAAAAAGTCATAAATTCAAATAGTATAGTATTTACTAATATAGTATCAAAACATGCAAACATAAGATATGAAACTAAAAACAAAATTATTTTGAAGTTGAAAGTTTTGAACCACCTAATGCTGGTTTGGCGCCAAGTGAAAATTTTGTTGTTTGTGCAGGTGGTGGGGCCGTTGATTCTCCAAATAAATCGATCTCTTCTCGCCATTTATCAAATTTATTCTTCTTTTCTGTAATATATGACTGGTAATTAGTTTCTATGATATCTGATGTTGAGGCTTGTTCGGAGCTATCCATAGATTCCTCAAATTTCGTAAGAATATTTGTAGGTAATTTCTGGAGCATTTCATTCCTCAAAGCTTCATAACGGGAACGAACTTGAGCTACTTTTGATGCAACTCTGATTAGTGCATGATGTTCTGACTTCAGAATTTTGCCAATTGGATTTTGTTGTTGAATTGATTCAAATGCTTGGAATTTGGCTGTATAGGCGGAAAGTATCTGACTTATTTCGATAGATTTGCTTTGTAGTCTGTCAACAGACCTTGTAATGAACTGGGTTGGAGGATTTCGTGCGTGAGGAGCATTTAATAGATCTGCTTGTGATTTACTTAACTCTGTTTTGAAATCGTTAACTGTTGAGATGCCAGAATCAATTTGATGAGCAACACTCATTAAAGGACCAAAAATTTGAGCTTTTGTCTCTTCTTGTATTAATTTCAAAGAACTTTCTATAAAAGCAGCATCTTCCAATGGAGGTGCATTAGAAGCAGCTTGATTCTTTTCAAAAACTGAAATAATATCGCGGGCCACAGAATTATCAATATCTTCAATAAGCATTCCATCATTAATTTGTATTTCTGGCTCTTCTTGTGGTTGATTCTTCTTTAATCCAAGTCCGAGCCCAAGACCTAACCCGCCTGTTTTCATTTGCTCGAATTTTAGTCTCGTCACTTTTCCAGCATTTCCAAAGTTTGCAAAGATAATAAGGCAAAACAACTTGAACGATTTTAAATTATACAGTATAGTATTTCCATTTTATTGTTTTTTAGCAAATATTTGAAGATAAAAGATTTAATAACCTATGTATATCAATGACAATTAGATATTATAAGAATTTGTTTGGAGTTGATTTTAATATTTCTTGAAAATGAATAAGTAAATAACAAATATAATTTATCCAAATATAATGTAGTTTTAGTTAATTCTGTGATGTTAAAAAAATTAAAATGATGAAATAATTTATTTTGTAAAAAAAAGCAAAAAGTCTTAAATGGAATCACTGCTGTAATCAGAATACTGACTTTCTTCTTCTTTGTTTTCCTTATTCTTCTTACATCTGTACCAAATTGCAAGTCCGATGATAAGTACACATACAATAACAACAGCAACAATAATCGCAGCAATAATGAGCGCTTGTTTCGTCTTTTCACTCATTCCACCTTTCGAATCACTTCCAGAACCTGTCGCCGTTCTGGTTGGTTTAGGAACTGGTTGATTGTTATCACTACTACCACCATTATTTCCATTGTTATTACCATTATTATTGCCGTTATTATTGCCATTGTCATTGTCAGTTTTATCATCACCATTTGGTGTTGGATCTACGACTGCATCACCAGCGCCGGTTGTTTCTTGAACGGCGAATGGATCGCTTGTGAAATTAGTATTACGTTGTTCCATTGTTCTGCAGAAATATCCTGGATCTGGGCATTTGTACCAATATTCAATATCTTCATTTTTATTATTTTTTATGGTATATTTTTGTTTGATTGTATCTTTTTGATTGCAAGTAATTACTTTATCTGTACCGCCAAATGATTTCACGTAAGTTAATGTAAATGATTTTTTATCTTCTGCACATGAATATGTTCCTGACATGAAATTGCTTCCATGAATCATTGCGCCGGTACCCATTGACGTTAATGGGTATTTTAGAAGCATATAATTAGTCTCTGCAACATTTGTTACTTGTGTATAACGATATGGATTGTAGTAAGAGGCATATGTGCAATATTCTTTTGACGGTATTGCATATTCACTATTGCACGTAACATTTACAAGAAGTTTATCATCCACAGACCCTGAAAATCCGAAATCAAATGAAGAAGAATCAGTGTAGTCTTCAGCATTATAAAAATAACCATAAGGGAATATTTTCTGTGGAATTTCAGAGAGATATTCGCCTTTCCTCGTTCCTTCAGTAATTAAAGGATTACCGTAAATAATTGGAGATGCTTCTGTATAAATTACTTCATCGAAAAATCCTGAGTCTTTGAGGAAAGCAAGTGTGACATCAGTAACACGAGTGAATTTTCCACTGGTTGGCTGGACAATGACCCCTGCAAGTACATCAGAGAGATAGCGTCTAATGTTTGGATGAGAACTTGTTGATTCGGGATATGTATCTAGTTCAATGCCAGATGTGAACTTTTCGCCATTAATGGAAAGATTGACTCTGTCATAATGGTTAATAGCGAAAATATGTGCATTTGGCGTAATTAAGAAATTCCTTTTTCCTGAACGATAAGTATTGTTCGTTGAATGTGGGTTACTGTTTCTTACGGTGTGGAACTTCGGGAATAATACAGATGAAATTCCGAATGCATGCAACATTTCGTGAGCTAGTGACCAGAAGATTCTAGAATTATCTGAGTTTTCGTCTTGTGATGTGGTTGGAATATTTTTTGAGTTAATGAACATAACAGATTGTATTGGTCTAGAAGTTGTCTCATCAATTTGAACGATTGCAGTTAATGCCTGTCTGGATTCATCACCAAATGGTCTAATAAATATAAAAATCTGAACGTCAGCAACTGAGCCTAATATACTTTCAGTCATTGCTGTATCTAAGAAGTTTTTAGCTGGAAAGCTTCCAGTGAGTTGTCTAGCTCTAACAAAATTCGCAATATAGCTCCCCGCATTTTGTATTGTAGATTCAAGGACTGTTTTCTTTCCATCTGTCAAAAGATCATCATCAGTACAAGTATATGTTTTATCGTTCCATGTTATCGTTGAACCCGTGGCTTTGCAGATTTTTTCATCATTATCATAGTCAGGAAATATAAATTTAGGCCTAAAATTTGATGTATTTGAATTATAACTTGCCTTAACTGTAGTTGGAGCTTGCTTGCGTTGAAATTCATCATGACCACATATGTGAAAGAATCTTGATACGGCTATTAATGTTATTAACATCAATTTAATTGAAACTTTTCAAATTTCAGTTATTCAGAATTGAATAAATATTTTTGAAACAAATAAAATGATAATTTTGTGGTATATATGATTGTTATTCTACGAATGATAATATTCGTTTGAAGTAGTTAATTTGAATGATTTATCGTAAATCGGGATTGTAAATATCTTTGAAAATTGAAAAAAATTGAAATACAAATACTAGCATACTTTAAGCAAGATGATACACAATCCTCCTATAAAAATTAATATATAATTTATCACTTTTATATAAAATTTATTTCTGACCATTTGAGAGTTGCAATTTGGTTTCATCGTGTTGAACTTAAAGATTTAACATAACATGTTTGTTTTAAAAAACTCAAAATATCGATGATATTTCTATTTTTTTAGATGAAAAATTACAACCCATAACAAATACCCGAACAAAAAAATAGTACGTAATTCGTAATTAAAAAACACAATACAAAACACAATTTATTTCTTAATTTTCTTATCTTTAAACTCATCAGTCATTTTTCGAAACTTAGCCTTATACTGAGCTTCGATTCCGGTGATTTTTCTCTCTACTTCAAACCACCATAATTGAGGCATGAATTCGGAAGGAATCGAACGCTGTCGCCTGTAATGAAAATCAAACCAAATCTGAGCTTCAACAAGAGGTCTAAGTAAGTCCTGAACTGTCTCATCGGTCATAGATGTCTGGAATATCTCTACCATGTTCTTTATATCTTCAGTTATTTTGTTACATTTTGTAACAAATTTTTCTATTGAAGTATCAAGGTAAAGAAGGTTATCTTTCTTCATATTCGCCATCATCATTGTATTCTTTACCTTTTCTTCCATTTTAAATAATTCTTCCATCGAAGCTTTTGCGTTAATTTTGTCGTAATAAGCTTTTAGATCGGAAACTTCGCGAACTAATAGCTCTTTATCTTCTGGACTGATAACAGTGTTAAGAGCTTCGGATACTTCTAAATCTGTTGAGAAATTTCCGATCATAAATCCAAGATATCTTCTTAATTGGTGCATTTTCTCATTAACTTGAATAGAATTGGCGACGAATTGGGTAAATATCATTGTTTCTATTACCCATGGTCGTTTATTTGGCGTTAATGAGTCTTTAAACTTATAAATCCTGGAAGGATTACATGAAATTTTTGTATTCTCGGTAACATTGGCTGACATCACTATATACGGCGCTCCAACAGGTATATTCAGGTTATGTGGTATTTCTACTGACACTAGACCTGTTTTGAATGGAATTGATTGGTTAATAGGAGCAATTTGTTTTCCTTGGACGAAATTCAAAGGATAAAGAACCTCAGTATCAATATTGATTTTTTGGAATGCTAAATTTGCAAGTCCGACTGAGATTGCTTGCTCTGGCTCCGAATCAACTGTAACTCGATTTTTTCCAAAGACTTGGCAAATAGTTTTCCTGACAGTGTACAAGCGCGCTCCACAACCAATAACTTCTACGTGGTCAATTTCGATATTTGGCACAATTTTCAAGATTGATGCAACCATATCGAAAATATTTTGCAAATATTCAACAGAAGATACTTGTAATTGCTGGCGGGTGACTTTATATGGGATTCCGAGTATGTGTCCTGAAGCTTCTGTATTTGTATTTAATTGTTTTATGACTTTTTCGGCTTCTTTCAATCTAATGTACTCCCAATATGGCTCGCTTGGTGTTTTTGTCTGTTTCTGTATCAAATCGGCGATCACACATTCGAAATCCCTTAATCCTGCTTTATCTGTATAAGAATACATTTGTTCATGTGCAAATATTTTGTTTTTACGAGAGAATTCGAATACAATAGCTTCGCATGATGTTTGTTCGATATCTATAATGAGGATCCTTCGTTCATGTTTCGTAACTTTTTTCTCGTATTTATGAGTTATAAAGGAACCCATGGCTGTAGTGGAATCAATTAGTCGTGGATTGAGTTTTAATTGCTTTGCGGGATAATATATTGCTTCTCTTTGAGATTGAACCCAAAATTTTGGGACAGAAAAAACAGCTTGCATTACCTCCATGCCGCCATCGGCAATTTTCTGTTTAATTCTGTGTAGTATTGTCGTTGTGACTACTGTTGGATCAAATCCAACAGTTTTATAAAAAGAATTATTTGATGAAACGTGTTGATGGTAATATTTTCGCTTAAAATTCAATTGGTGGAAGTCATGTGTTGACAACTTTCCAATAAAGTTAGCAGGATGCACTATTGTATATTCTGGATTGTATATTTCATCGTGATTTGTTAGAAAGCGATAATTGAATTTTTCGAAATTCTTTTCGTCTATAACATCAGGTACGGTTCCATTTTTTGGTATGACTTCGAATGTTGTAGAAAAAGCTTTCGGCATTTCGTTTGAATCGAGTAACATAATTAAATCTGCTGTATTTGGAATAGCTACTCGAAAACAATCCATCTGAACATCTACTCCAATGATTATGCTAGTCGGAAGAATCTTGTTCATCAGTAGAAAAAACAAAATCATTGGAAATTTCTGTCAAATCGACACAAATTTTATGAAGTAATGAAATCAGAATTACATCATATATAGTTCTATCTACACATTTAGACTTCAATTGGAGAAGTCAGTTGTTTATGAAGTCTAAATCCTATATTTTATCATGAAATATCTCACAACCTTATTAATTTCATCATAATACTGTAGTTTCGGCTAAAACATCAAACTGTATATTTCTTATATTATGGGATTTAAGATGAATTTATACAGATGATTACTAATATAAATATTGAATTTTATATATAAGTGTCATTCAGTGTGAACTCTTGATGTCTTATAGCTTCTATGTAAATATGGTACTTTTGTTATATGGATATATCATTATATAAAAAAAAATGAAATAAAATTTGAAGAAACAAAAAAAAACCAAACATTTAAACTTAAATTATTAAAAATCATACAATAATATCTATATATGCAATAAATATAATAAAACAAATAAACAACAAAAACAATTATTTCTATTCTTGACTTTCTAATTGAGGATTCACTGGTTTGATAGGCAGGAGCTCAATAATTCTTTCAGCACTCTCATCGTCTATATACGGTTTTATGTGTTTGTAAAACTGATTCGAAATAAATTTGAGAGATTGATAAGTCCACTGATATTGAGGATCTGTCACCAAAGCAATCTCCAGTAGAGTTATTAGTAGCTTTGCGTTCCACTTACTTCTGTTTTTGATATCGTATCCAACTTCGAAAATTGATTCAGAAACAGCTCTTGCGTAAAGTAGATCTTCTGTAAAGAATCTTTCAGCTCCGATAAATATCTTCAACCTCTGCTTTGATGAAATAATCGATATTCCAGCGTAGTAAGCGATTTCGAAGAATTCATGTAACCGAGATGTGATTAATTCAGGCATCCTTTCGAAAACAGCGACCAAAACGTTGAGAACACTGGTTCTGAAGTCCGGAGAAATCTTCGCGGTCAGTCCAATTTCGAATAAACAGTTTGTAATGACCGTTAACAATTCTTCGCTTTCAGAAAATGGAACTGTGTAGAGAGCCAGCTGGAGGATGCTGAGCAGGTCATCGCTATTCGATAATAGGGGGAGCTGCTCTGCAATTAAGGAGCTGGAAGTGGCCATAAATGATGGATCGGCTGTTGCAAAATTCTTCATTACGGCTGCAAGGGTAATAATGCCATCGCATGTTAAATCTGACTCGATAAGCTGGACACCGAACTTGAAATACTCATCGGCAAGCTCACCAACGCTTGTACCGGCCGCCATAAAAACGGATGCGGCAAATCCAATGGCTGGAGATAGAGAAACTGCGGGAGATTCAGGGGTTGACTCTTGTAGAATGTCCATGGCAAGCTGGACTGCTGGTTCTACAATTGTCGCAGATACTTCTTCGGATAATTTTTTACAAAGGTCTGTTAAGTTCCTGAGAAGGTTGCCTCTCGTATTTTCGTCTGTTACTTCACGTATATATGAGAATACAGTTGAAGCAACAAGAGTTCGTAGCTCATCATTGCATCTTGAGATTATTACGAAAAGAGTATCGAGAGCTGAGTGCGAAAGATTGATACTCGTGCTGCAGGCATGAGGAGCAATGAATGTAATGAGGCTTTCGTCGATCTGTAAAAAATTCGAAATAATTAAGGTTGAAACTATAGAAAGTGTCTCGTTAACAACTCTTTCTGTTGGGTCTTGCAATGCCTGTGAAATTATCTGTGGAATTTCGTCTTTAAACGGTAAAATTCCTTCATCTCCCTTAGAAACAGCGATAGAGAAGAGAAGCATGGCCACAGTCCTCTGACCAACTATTTCTGACTCGAGATGGCTCTCAATGTAAGTTTGTATGTTTTCTTGGACGATTTGGTAGATAGAATCACATAATTCCTTGAGAACTCGCTTGCATTTACCTGAAAATGAATCATTCTGTATAACTTCGACATCTGGGTCTGCTTCCAGGATGTTTATCATGATTTGTATTATTTGTTGTTCTTGGCCGTCAACTATTGGATTAAATGAAGCCAAAGAGGATGGGTCGGGGTCCATATACCTTACTAAGAGCATTTCAATGGCTGCAAGCCTTGTATTTTTGTCTTCGGATGTAATGGCGGCCATTGTCTGTTCTACGAGGTTTGGGAGCTGAGATATAACATTACCATGATCTTGGATGCCTTGTGTAAGTATTGTAAAGCACTGTTCTGGAAATTGTGGACATAAAGACCAAATATATTGAAAAACTTCGAAAAAACGTTGATCCCCTTCTTGATTTGCTGGAATTCGTAGTACATTTCCTATTATTTTGAGAATTTCTATTTTAATTTTGTTTTGTAGTTCAATTGAACTGCAAAAATTGTATAATTGTAAAATTGTTGTTTCGTTTTCTCTTTCCTGAAGATAAATTGAACTAGAGAGATCTGTAAGTGTTTGAAAATACGCTAAACTCAAATTTTGAGCATTCTCTGGATAACAATTCTCCATTAATTCATGGAATAAACTGTTAGAGTCACAAGAATTAGAACTAGTATAAAAAACTAGTACCTTACTTGCTGCATTTGCAATTTCATGTGGACAATTGAGCATGTTCACCAGTAATTCTTTGACTTCTAATTTTGCTGCGTCAGAGATACGAGTTGTAGATGAATTCATTACAAAACAGTTACCATTTCGTTCAATTGGGATGGTTAGAAACTGAATTGCACCTATCTGCAACTTAGCATCCTTTGCATTTGGAATTGCAGCGCAAAGTTGGTGAATGAATTCATCTGGATTGTCTGATATTAGTTCTGTTAGCATCTGGTTGGCTTCGGCGAAGTGTTCATTGTTTTGCCTTATGGAGTTAACCAGAACTAATATATCCATCTGAAATTAATTTTTGGTTTTTACAATGAAAGAAAAAATCATGCTCAAAATAATTATCAGATATATAATACTTATGCTGTATAGATTCGGAAAATGTAAATGAAATGTCAATAGGTCAATCAAAAATTCGAAAAACAAATTTTCTCGATTTGATAGAACATCTGAAGAAGACTATATTAAAATAGGTCATATCAAGAGTAGATATTTTTGCTGCCGATCTTTGAATCATCGAATTCAAGAAATTAATGGGGTTTACATTACTGATACATAACATAGTTAATAATACTTAACATATGTTTTAAAAGCTAATTCATTTGTACCATCATGATTTGTTGATATTTTAAGATAAAATCTCATTTGCTTACGCCAAAAGCATCATGATATATCTAGTTTAAAGAGAAATCACTTAAATTGATCAATGCAAGAGGACATCGAACAATATTGGTCTAATTTAATACAATATTTCTAAAGATCGGTGTTAAAATTAGAAAAATGCAGGAATTATTATCTCTATGATAGATGATATGACGAAACCTCACTTAAATAAAGATGAATAAAACTCAATAAAATGTCATTAATTCTTATCTTTTGATTCAACTGGAACTCGGAGAGATATTTTTATATCATGTAATCTTAAAATATTTTTCATCAAAGATAATAATGGAACATAGAACAAAAAAGGAGAGAAAAAAAATGTTGGTAGAAGCTTGAAAAATCAAATGAAAAATGACGAAATAGTATAAGACAGTATGCTTAAAGCTTTAAATATGGCAATTAAACAGTATGAATCATTTGGGGAAAAAAAAATGTTGAATTAAAATTGAAAAAAATTAGCAACCGCAGCCGCCATCATTATTCTGCTTTGCCTGAGATGTTGTTGATGTTTTTGCGGTAATTTGGCCATTTTCAGCTCTTTCGTAAACAGATTTTGTTGCACGGTAAAATGCCTCTTGGACATTATCGCCTCCGCGAGCAGATGTCTCTAGGTAGAGGAGCTGGTGAGTGTTAGCGAAGGAGGTGGCCTCTGAAGTTGTAACGGCGCGTGAGGATGCCATATCCAATTTATTTCCGATAAGTGTAACGGATGCGTTTGGATCGCAAAGTGTGTGGACATCGTTGAGCCAAAATGCGAGATCGTCAAATGATTTACGATCTGTGATATCGTAAACCATAATGACACCAACAGCGTGTCTGAAATAGGATTTAGCAATTGACCTGAACTTCTCCTGTCCTGCAGTATCCCAGATTTGGAGCTTTACTGGATTGCCATCCACTTCAATTACAGTTGACAGGTATTCGACACCAATTGTTGATTGATTTTCTGTGTTGAATGTGCCATCAATGAGACGAGAAAGAAGAGATGTTTTTCCGACACCACTTGATCCAATGACAATGAATTTGAAGTTGTATTTATAATCAACGCTCATAAAACTGTCACTTTTAAAATTTGAGAAATTATGTGACTAAACATTTAAATATTATTGAACTATTAAAAGCATGATGGATTCGGATTTTTCATAAAATTTATTTGCCATAAACCGATGGAGAATTTCTAGAAGATTATTTTCATTTTTTTTGATTTCAAATTTTTTTTGGAAAAATTTTTAGTGTTAATTCGAAATTTTAAATGTGTAGATCGATGTAATAAAATACATAAAAACATTTGCATCACTCAAAACTAAGTTTTATGATAAATAAATTTTTATTTCTAAGAAATATGGGTGTTTTTTATAACCATTAATATGAATGCCTGGAACTCATTGAATAAAATGATATGGCGGGTATAAAATCGGTTAAGGGTGTGTTTCTATTTGAAATTGGACAATCTATGATGATTTTCTTTGACAATTTACATGACAAAAAATTCAACATTTTTAAAATTATGGATCTAGCTAATTTAATTTCATCGAACAAACAGAGGACAAATGAATTATATGGTGCAACTAGATTTGTTCTACCAAAATCTTCCTTAATGGAAGCAATGTATTCAGATTTATCTTTCGAAACTCAAACTACAACGAATAAATTCCTTCCAAAGTCACAAAAAGAAATAAACATCGAGAAGATAGCTCCAGCGCCTGTTATTGATGAAAGACCTGATAGAGCTCGCCAAAATTTAGTCGAAGATGGAATTGCTGCCAAACCTCATCGTAATTGGTACAACTATTGTGTATTGACAGGACATGCAGCATGGGTCAAAGCAATTTCAGTTGATCAATCCAATGAATTTTTCGTAACTGGTTCTACAGACAGAATGATTAAGTTTTGGCGCCTTGCTGAACGCGAATTAACTAACACTCTAACAGGCCATACAGGTGCTGTTCTTGATTTATGTTTATCTAAACAAGGATTTCCATATCTTTATTCTGTTGGAGACGCCAAAGAAGTTTACAATTGGGACCTCAATATGAATTCAATTATACGAAGATTCTTCGGCCATGGTAGTGGCGTTTACTGCGTTGATGAACATCCGAGTCTTCCAATTATTGCAACAGGATCACGCGATTCAACGGTCAGAGTATGGGATTTACGAACTCAGAGTTCAGTTTTTACTCTCGAAGGTCATGAAAGAACCGTTTTTGACGTAATGTTTTTACAAGATGAAAGTCATTTAGTTACAGCATCAGCGGATAGCAGAATAAGAATCTGGGACCTGAAAACAGGTAAAATGAGTGCAGTTCTCACTAACCACAAGAAGACAATTCGAAAATTATCTGCTCATCCAAGATTATTCTCTTTCGTCAGCGCTTCTGCTGATGCAATCTTCCAATGGAACGGACAAGATGCTAAACTATACAGAGAGTTCAAATCCCACGAAGCCGTCATAACAGGACTCGCAATAAATGAAGATGGAGTTATGGTAACAAGTGGCGACGATGGCTCATTGAAATTCTGGGATTTCGACAGCGGAACATGCTTCCAGGAAACATCAACTGTCGTACAACCTGGAAGTCTCGCTGCAGAAAAGGGAATTTTGGATATTTCGTTTGATAAAACAGGAACAAGATTGATTACTTGTGAAATGGACAAAACTGTTAAACTATGGAGAGAAGTTGACGAAAATGGAAAGCCATATTGATAATTTGTTTGTATAGATAAATAAATTGTTTGTATTTATTCATATTAATTTATTTTGTTATTAATTAATATGAATAATAAATATATGTTTATTTTTATTGATTCATTAATGAACGAATAAAAGAAGAATTGATTGGAAATAAGAATAGTGTTAATTTTAATATAATAGTCTGGGGTTAGATTATATTACTCTGCTCCAATAGATAATCTCTTACATTATATTTTGCAACTGAGAGTGGAATCCATCCATAATCATTCTTTGTTTCTTTATCAGCTCCAAAAGAGATAAGATATTTAACAATTTCATGATGACTTTTTCATGATGCATAAATGAGTGGAGTTAATCCATCTCTAGATTTTGTTTCTTTATCGCAGTTACATTTAATAAGTGATTTGACAAGTTTAAAATTACCTTTGTCGCTTGAATATAAAGTACATTCTTATCATATTTTTGTAATTTTAAAAGATAGGCATCCAACTTATACATTGATAAATTGCAATATGATAGAGAAGATAGAGGTACTGTACTAGTTTAAGTTTATTCACGATCTCTACATAGCTTGTTGACAAGATATTGACAAATTTTTTATGAACTACATTCCTGAACACCAAACAAACAAAATCTCCCAGCAGAGTTGCAAAATCTATTATTTTTAAATGCATAAACATGAATACATGATAATCTCTCGGTTAATTAACAATTTTTATCTCTCGGTTATTTAGTTAGACAAATTATTCTATATTTAGAATTACTTCTTTGAATAATTTCAATTGGATTGGAGACTAAGTTTTTCGATAAACTTCTTCTCATGAATTTGATTCAAATTCCTATGAAAATGTTTTTTCACCTTCTCTTTTAATAAACTGTGCACTCAAAATGCAATTAAAACCGAAATATATTGTTTGCATCCCCAATAATCTGATGATTTTTAACATTCCTAAAAAAAAAAAAACTCTTATCAGAATTTTGAATTACTTACGAAGATTGATTACAATGCATCATATTTATTTTCATTTCAAACCGTTTCAATCCAATCAATTGATTTTTTTCCCCAAGTTATTTTTGATAATAAAAAGATTTCCGAACTTTATTGATCGGATAAGTTTTTATAATCTTTTCAATTTTTGAATACATCAAAATGTATTCTTGGCAGGATGTCAGATCATTTTTTAGCTGCTAATGGTTGCAACGCCATTCAAGGTTATAGACATTAGTGTCTGGCAAGGAGACATCGATTTCAATGCTGCCCGCGATCAATCCGGCATCCAGGGTGTCATGATTCGCTGTGGTTATGGTTCTGCTGATCCTTCTCAAGTTGATAAGCAATTTGTGAACCATATCAGAGCCGCTATTGCATGCAACATGCTCATTGGTATCTACCACTATGGTTACGCCGAGAATGTTCAAGAGGCTGAAAACGAAGCTGATTTTGCACTTTCTATCATTGAACCATACAAACAATACATCACATTACCTGTTGCTTATGATATTGAGGATCCAACAATGAATGTAGGACGAGATCTAGTTGGGCAAATGGCTGTGGCGTTCGCAAATCGTATAAGGGCAGCTGGATACAGAGCTATGACATATTGCAATTTGAATTGGGCTACTAATTATATAAATATGGATTGGATTAACAATGCTGGTATTGATGTTTGGATGGCGCAATATAACTCACAATGCACATATTGGGGACCCTACACAATGTGGCAGTTCACTGATGCTCAGCCAATCGGCGGTTACTACGCTGGTGTCGATTGTTCTTGGTGCTATGTTGCATATGCTTAAATTTCATTAAGAAACTTAAATGATTATAAGTTTTTTTACACTCTTAGATTATTTTTACTGGGAATGCCTTATCCATTGATTTACTATAGATAATAGTTCAATTTATTTAATAATCATATTTTCCAGCAATTCATCCATATTGCAGAAATCCAATGGGTCTCTAATATACATAAACATAATATTATTCTAATACTTATGAGAATAATTAACTGAAACAGAAACATTTCATATCACATTAATGATATATAGACAAAATAGTTAGAATTATATAGATATAACATTAGTATAATGTTCTGCTAACTCATAATGATTGAAAACAGAGAAAATAATTGGGTCTATTACATTTTGTTTCAAATACTGTCATTCAACTAAAATTGTAATAAGTGATACGAGAACTTTCAATTCAGATCATTTCATAAAAAAATGATTAGATTTACGAAATTTCAATTTTGTTTTTAGGTATTATTTCAAAATTTCTATTGTGATTTGAATGTACTAAGTATGTACATTATACAAATATCAAATTTAACATTAAAAAAAAAAAACGCGCCAAAAAGTGTCAATGTCTAAGTCTTTAGGTATCCAATCTATTATTAAAGATAGTGGATATCGAATTATATCGAATTTAATATCTGGGTTAAGCACAAAAGCTGATCCAGATGTCATATCCAATAGAATTATACTAACAATTGAAAATAGTGACCCATATCTCTTTGTATCCACAATGAGATCTATTATTGACACTATCTCAAAACAAAACACGTCAGATATTCACAAAAATCAACTTATTCACTGCTCAAACAAATTAATCGAAAATTTCGTTAATTCCTCTCAGTTCCATTCATTTATTGGCATGATATTCAATAACACCAAGACAATTCCTCCCATAATCTCTCAGCTTGATATTAAAAATGCTTTAGCAATTCTCGTTTTTTCAGAAAATACGGCATTTTTTGAAGAAGCAAAAGCCTATATCTCATCTACAATCATTCCAAAACTAACACCTAGTGATTACGAAAATCTTCCTGAGGTGATTTTATACGAGTTATCGAATTTATTTTTACCGGAGTTTTCGATGCCAGAGCAAATCTCACAAACAATGCCCACATCATTATCCATATTTACTGACTCATTTTATCCAGAAAATAAGCTATCTTTATCGCTATCAAACCCTTCATTATACGATGCCGTGATCGAGTGTGAGCCGCGAAGTTTAATTTCACCGGCAAATCTCGAGAGATTATTGAGCTTTTTCCAAGACTTCAATGCATCCCACGCAGCTTCTTACTTAACAGCGATTTCTTCTTCATCTTGCTCATTTCGTCAATATTTCGAGACTTTAGAGGACATGCAGAAAGGAAGTGTTGTTAAGATTATAATGAAAGCATTTACAGACCGCGGCGTCGATCCTTCAACAATTGTAAACTATTTGGATCAGCCGAATCTAAAGTCTCTTGATAAAGATGGATGCTCTATGCTGATATCTTTCCTTTCATTGATATCAGCAAACCAGAAAATCGATGCTTATCCGTTCGTGATTCCATGGAATAATACAAGATCACAATTAGACTTCCTCATGTATATAGCAACATCACAAACAAACATAACATTCGGAAGCAAGTGCAGAATGATTCCTCAAGAAATATTAAGCCATATAAATTACGATATTTCTACAATTTCAAACGGTTGTTGGATCTGCATTGATTTTGTTGAGAGATTCGTAGAGCTTGCAAGGATATACCCCAAGGATGTCGTACCATTTTTCCAATCCTGCATTCATAAATTCAGTCATGTGATTTTATTTGCAATTTCTCAAGTGAAAGAACAGCAATCTAAGGAATATATTGATTTTGTGAACTATATATTCAACATTGTACTGTATTCGCAGCTAGGAAGTCGTGATTATTTCGAAGAATTATGGAAACACTCATCAAATTTCTGCATGAGAGCTATTTTCTTATTCTCAAAGAGTTCTCTGCAGAAGCTAACCAAGATTGCTGAAATATTCTCTTCACATCTTAAGGAATTGTTGGATTCTGATAATCTTGAATTTTCTCTTGACCTCGCCTTCAATGTTACGATCAAGGATTCAATAAATATGGAAGAATTCATCGATTCTATCGTATCCAAGAACGGCCAGGATATTCTAATTTCATTCCTTCAGCTTGTAAAAACAAGAGCTTTGGAAAGTCATCCTACATCAATGCAAGTCTTCATTTCTACACTAAACGCAATATTTAAATGGCTTTCCAACCATTTTAAGACACTAAATCTCGAGACACAACTAATTGCAAATTCATTGTACTCAATTTGTGAAAATATCGGTAACGGACTACAGCAATTCAACTTTGTGGACTCATTGCCACCTGTAAATCCATCCGATATCAAGCTTGCTTCGTCAGAATATTTCAAACAATACTTTGATGGCAAAACAACACTCAACAAGTTCCTTTTGATATTACATCACCTCAAAGCAGTCAATAACCAACTTTTTGAGGACATGATCCATTATCCAATCCTTGAATTAAATTATATCTCAAATAATGACATAAAATTTGCCACAAAGATGGGCCAACTTGTCGGAAACATGATCTTAGAGAACTTATATGGCGAATCAGACCTCTCAGCCATCTTCGCGACCTTCCACAAAACGTATTCAGAAGATTCCGACCAACCACTTATAATTTTCACTTCATCTGCCCTATCCATCTGTTATTCCAAGCTTACACGTATTCCTATTTACGTGTTTAACCTTCTTAAACAGCCAAGTTTCAAGCAAAGAGAGCCAATTTTGTATCAAAACATAAAGAAGATTTCTATGTCACTTTCCGCACCGATACAACTTTCCCAAACCACGAAATTGAACATCCATCCTAAGATTCGTAGGTTTGAGAAGCTCCAGCAGCCTCCACCACGTCTTCGGAGGAATTTGCAGAACCTAAATAACGACAGTCAAATGCTTCATCCTACAATCCAAGCATTTACAGGTTATTTAGATTGGTTAGCACTTCATTTAGTAGAAGACATTGAAGATCATCCATGTTTGTTACAGACATTCCTTCCATCAATAATAGAAGACAGAGAATTCACCGAAATAATGATACAAGCAGCTTCATATGAAGTCTACAATTTAGTAGAAAAATCAGATGAAATTGCAACATACGAAGGTGGATTTAAACGCAGGAGATTATCAATTTTAGGAAGATTAATTGGTAATTTAACATTCGCATTGAACAGACCAATACTTTCCAAATACATTGATATCAAGAGATTGTTATTATATTCTTTAGCACATGGAAAATTATTTGGTGTTTTACCATTTGTTGCTGCAGTTTTAAGATGTGCAACATCATTCTTTGAACCACCAAATCCATACATGAGTGCTATTTTGCAAGTATTGGCTTCTATCAACTCAATTGATTTGTTAAAATTGAGTATAAAGAATCAAATTACTTTGATTATGAATCATTTCAAAGTAACAAGTTCCCAATTCATGATTATTCCTTTGATACCAAATATCAATGAGGATAATTTCGATTTCATCACGAAACCTTTCTCTTTGTTGTATTTCTCCAACCAAGCCGATATCGACAAAATTATTTCATTTGAAGATTCCGCTTTTTACACTTTGACGAGTCAGCATTTCATTATTCCAGAATACGAAGGAGAAAACGCAGAAGAGAAACAGAGTAAGTTCAGAAACGCTTTAACTAATGCGACATTGAGTTTCTTGAAGACAGAAGGAAAGAATTTGTCTCAAGTCGCAAGTTCTACAGCTTCTGAATTAATTCTAAAAGATTTTGTACTTTGCAACAACATGAATTTGATTTACCAAACAGCGGAGACATTAACGAAACAATTAAGTGCAAGCCTTGTTATGTTTACTGTTTTCCAGAAACAGCAGATCTATTTGCACCATAATGTTATGCACGACATCGACCAGAAAGACAGCGAATGGGCATTGCAAGGTGTACAAGCAAATCATAATTTCATTGGCCAATTATTAAAAGACGTTGTTTATTTGAAAGCCTGGAAAATTGTTCAGCAAAAGATAGAGAATTTCGAACAGCAGAAGAAAGAAAACAGTCATAACCAGAGACATCAAGATCTTATACCATTAAGTATCCAACATTTAGTTCCTCCTTCAATTCTTCCAACAGAACAAGGTTTGTTGCCACAACATAATTTCATTTACCAGGATTTGGCAGAACTCGCTTTGAATCCATCCCAAATCCAGATCATCGACAAAACTGCGGATAGCAAGAGTAAGTCATATGAAGCGTACGAAAGTTACTTCCAATGGGTAGCAAAGAGGATTTCCAGTGAAACTAATGCAACAGATTTGAATGACCAAATAAATTCTTTGTTACAATTAGTTTCAGAAAAAATTCCTGACGTTGGACCAAATTTCGAGAGTTTCACATCATTAATAAGAACAATGATGAAATACATGTACAAGAATAACCATAGAATTAATGATACTGTTTTCTCTCGAATCCTTGAACAAATTGTCGGCAAAGCTCCTCCTGAATACGTCACAAGAATGCAGCCATTGATTGTTTCTTGGTTAAGAAACTTCATTCCAAGTATACAACTGCTTTGTGAGTTCTTGAGGACAGGGTTGCTCACAACGAAACAACTCGACAAGTTCTTCTTCGATTCGTTAAATAGACAACCATTTAATGGTCGTTTGTATATGTTTGCTGTCAGATTTTTACATCAAACATTGATCGAAAAACCAACACTTAAACCGAGTGATATGATTGACTCTTTGTCATTTGTTGTAACCACACCAAACATTTTGATTGAGTCCATCACAACACAGACACAACAGTTGCCAATTGATGAACTCCAGAAAGTTTTGGATACAATGGATGTTCCTTTGAATGTTTTGAGTACAAACTCGAAATTACAGAGTGTATCAATATTCGATCCATTGGAAGAACTCCAGGACTTAGAGAAGATACAGTTATTACTAATGGAATGGAAAGAAATCGCTGATGATGACAGTGTAGACAAAATAATGGAATGTTTGGAATACGGAAAGAATTTCTTTGTTTATCTTTTCTTTTCTGAATCAGAAGAAACAATTTCCAAATTCATTTCATTAGTTCACAAGGCAAAATTATTAGATGCATCGTTCTCTCATATCCTGGAATCCTTGGAACTTGTAATACAAGGAAATTCTCACGTAATATCTTTCGATTTTAGAAAATATTACGATATTTTAATAAGACTCATAACTTTTTATGCAAACAACACAAAACTTCTAATTATTGCCAGTTTGCTGCATAACTTAAGGCCATTGAACGCACCAACATTCACACCAGACTGGGCACAATTAATTACTCACAACCATTTCGTTTCTTATTTGATACAAAATTATCCAGAAGTTATGAAATTATTGTTAGAAGATTATACATTTGCTGTCACTTATTTGCAAGGAGCACATGCAAAAGATGCATTCGAAGTGTACTATAAGTCATTACTTCGCTTCATCTTGATATTATTTCATGATTTCCCTGATTTCATGTATGATATTTCCCTTGAAGTTTGCTCGATGTTTGGTTCACATTTTACACAACTAAGAAACATTTTCTTAAGTGTTTCTCCTAAAGGAAAATTACCTCCAATCACTGAACAGTTTACTGATGATAGCTTTACTAAATTGAAACAAGTAACACCTAAACTAATCAGTGAATTATCATTTGATGAAATACAAAATGAAGAAACAATGAAGAAATTTGTTTCTCAAGTTGAAAAAAGGAGTGGAACAACAGCTTTGCATTCTTTCATTGTCTATTTGATTAACAAGACTGAATGCAAGGATATCAACAAGATGTTAGACTTATTAGTTGATAACAGTACTCCTGAAACAATGATAAATGTTTTACATGTTTTATTCGACCAATTAAGAAATCCAGGAAGAATAACAAATGTTTTCATGAAATACATAATTAATTTGATGAAGAAGCCGAAGATTGATGAATTGATTGTCACATTGGCAATCGAAAGATTCTCTACACCATCTCCACAGCCATGGGGATTGCGTTGCTTCATCAACCACATCATCACTGACAAAGAAATTAATCTATCAAACAAAAAATTCGTTAGTGATTCAACGGAAGTGCAACAGTTTATTGAAGTTATCAAGAAATCTGTTGCACAACAATGAAATAATTCTTTTTTCATATAGATTTTTAGTAAATATTATATACATATATTTTTAGATCTCAACAAAAGATTTTTTTATAATAATTTAATTTACTTTCAATAATATGATACTTTTTCTTATCATATGATAGAAGTTCAGTAATTCTTTTGTATAAATGCTTTGAATAATAGTGAATGCAAATCAAATTTATAAAATAAGGGATATTTATTGCTTTTGAAATGCAAAATTTCAAAGGATAATACTATGTTATCATAGTGATATGTTGGTTTAGGCATGAGTTAAACTTTGTCAATACTTTGATTTTTTGATCCAATATGAAAGCTGCCCAAACGAAAATTCAAATTATTTTTATATAAGCTTGTTATTGATCCTAGTAGTTCATCTTGAAACATGATAATAAAATTTTTTTGAATAATTTGTGAAAGTTTTTCTCAAAATTAGAGATTTACTATATTCGAAATCATCTTTTATATGCATATTTCGGTTCCTTTATTAGTCGCTGTCTATTTTTTCATTGATAGATTCAAAAAAATGAGTGAGGAGGATTACGTTCCTCCCGCCCCTCCTTCAAGTGAAATGGGAGCAGATAGTGAACAGCAACAATCACAACTATTGTGCCCTGTTGATCAAGAAATAATTCAAAAGTTCGTTGAAATCGGCGAGATACAAAAAGATTCAACAGATAACGACACAAAATTCACAGATATCATCGAAAAATGCAAGCACATCTTATCCCCAGAAATAGAAGATTCTGATTTACAGCAATCAATCACAAATCTTGCAAATAACGTCATGGATTTTATTTTCTCATCAGAATCGAACGAGAATATCAAAATTCAATTACTTAATTCTCTAGAAAAACACGACTTCAAAATCATGGTTGATACTGATGAATTAAAAGATACTCAAATCATGAATATCTTGTTTGATAAAAAAGACGACGTCAAACTATCGGAAAGTGCAACAAAGCTTTTTACGTCTTTGATATCTACATTTTTTAAGACAGAAAAGCTTAAATTACTCGAAATAGAAGATTTAGCTGAGCCAAAACTAATCAAAATCATTATCTTTCTCAATTCAATTATTCCTTTACTAAAGCGCGAGCAATTATCCGCTGTCTTGGCTTATTCTATTGATAAACTAACAAAAAGATTATCTCATGACATTACAATCGATTTACTAATGCTAATTGCAAAATACTTTTCGGATTACTGCACGTACGTTCATTCGCTATCGAATAACATGATAATTTCATTGACATCCAATTATTTCAAGGCAGAATCCAAACAAAACAAAGAAAAAATTGTCCAGTACTCCATAAAAATTGCAGATCTTGGCACAGTTGTCAATTCTGCCGATCCTCTCAAGAGAATTTTATTGGATGCGTTAAGTTGGGTGACAAATGACCTTCTTTCCATACAGATCATTGAATGCCTTACGTCATTGATTGGTTTGGTTCCATTTGAACAAAGAGATGCCTATGCTTTTCTCTGCCATTCAGGAAATGTCGCTCAATCATGCGCCAACGCAATAATGACCATCTACGGATCATATTTGGAGCCACTGAATACTATTGCTCTACATTGCTTGCCTTACGAAGTCTTTTCTCCTGCTTTATGGGCATTTTTAATTGATCGCTCAGATAATTACGAAATTTCTCACGCAATGTTCTGCAGACTTGCAGCAGCAAAGCCAAAGAGTAGAACAGAGAAACTAGAATTAAGATCTGGCGATAAATGCATTGGATTATTCAGAGAAGAATTAAATTCAAGCGAACAAGATGTTCCTATTGAAAATCTTGGCTACTTTTTATTGAGAATAGCCAAAACAGATCTTATCTGCTTATTTATTGAAAAGATTTTCTCTTCCGGAATATTTAATTCAGAAATCGAGTACATTTTCAAAGAAATACCACAATTAATATCAAAGAACGACTCAGACAAGCCATGTCTCTGCTTCTTTGATCAATTGGTCGATTCTTTCACCGGAAATCAGAATTATAGTTTTGTTACAAGCATGGCAACGACATTTGTACACTGGATCAGCAATTTCTCGAATATTCCTGAGAATGTGCTTATCCAGCGCTTCACTCAAATGGAATATTCCAATTGCCACGTTTGTTTACCTCGAATTCTCCAAGTTGTCTCAGAAAGAGCGACCAACAAGCGTTCCATTAGACTTCTGATACAGAAGATCCTCAAAGACACCGTTCCTCCGCAGTTATCTCGCTGGTTTTCATTGTATATCTTGAATACAATTGGAGATGAGAAGAGAGACATCGAAAAAGTGGTCGAAGCAATTTCAACAGCTCTGTCTGACCAAACAAAGACAAATTCCATACTTCCAATGATCATTTCCATCGCGCAGTTGGAAGCAGATTTCTTCAGAATTAACGAACAATTCGGTTTCATTCAAAAAGTGGTTTTATTGAAAGATGGCGAAGAAATCGAAGGCACCATATCATTGCATCCTTTCCATACAACGACTAGGATCTACAATGAAGTCAAATCCATTTTGGACATGGAGCAAAACAACTTCCAACTTTTCTACGAAAATGATGTTTATTTGACACTGAAAAATTCCCTTTCCACTGTTCCTTTGTCATTTACAAGGCCTCTCAAGCTGAAAGTCGTCAAACAGAACTTGAAACCTGAAGAACTCAACGAGATCCAGAATTCTTCCACTTTGAATATTATTTTAAACAACGATGTAAGTAATCAGTTGTTTTCGATGTTGGGACACTTGAATAATTTCACTCAACAGATCTTTCTGGTTCTTGAGTTGTTGGGGAGAACAAATTATTCAGTCCAATCCAATGTTCCAAGCGATCTCCAGAACATTTTCATGAAAAGATTTTCCTTTTCAATGGAAATGTCAGAAAATGTCAAAATTTTCCCATTTGTTCTGAAAAATTTGGCAGAAAACAAACAGACATTGCAGCAGAATACAATAGAAACAATCCTCGAATACTTAAATTCGACAAACAACATTGACAAAGTTTCTTTGGCAATTGCAACTCATTCTTTGTCACTTTTGGGTTCACCTAACGGATTAATTTTTTCACATCACATTTTACATGATTGCTTGATCTGTTCCAACAAAGAATTAGTGAGACAATGCGTTTCTTCGATGATGTCTTACGAAACTCCCAAAGAAGATTTGATTTCTTTGTTAGTTTATGCTTGTCAAACTGAAAACCGCTCGAAATCAAAAGAATTCTTCAGTATTGAGAAAGTTCGGAAAGACATTGATTCGTATGTCTTTGATTCCTTCTTCAGAGACTTAGTACAGTTCGAAACAAGCTATACAAGTGATGTTGACCAAACTTTGATAAATTTGTTGGAATTAATAACAAAAAGTGACGAAAACATGGAAAAAGTCTATAAAATGTTGTTTAATTCTCCAACATACATCAATAAGAATCTTCCTTTCATACAGACACAGGAAACAAGGAACGCTGCAATCAAGTTTTTGTCGAATTTCGATTGCATAGAAAGATTGAAAGTTTTGTCAGAAAAAATTGACTTGAAAATGACGGTTTTGACAGATGATTTCTCATATTTCCCGCAATCAACGTTTACAGGTGTTAACAATGAGTATTCCTGCCTATCAAGTATTCTCCAAGTCCTTTTCAATTTATATTGTTTCACTTCTTTAATTTTGGAAAATAATTTCTCTGATTCAGAAACAATAAAAAGTGTCAAAGAACTCATTACCTTGTTTAGGAATTTAAGATCACATAAAGTGAGTTTAGAGAAGTTTATCGAGTTCACATACATCAAGAACTTAATTCACAGATTGCCTGATTCTCTCTTCATTTCTTTGGTCGCTCATATGGACAACCAAATCGGAAATTTAAACCTGAATTTGAAGGGTTTGTTCGAATCTAAAGTGGTCAGTAAAAGTGAAGTGAGCGAAATCTCCAAATTGGCTTTGCAGTCGAGATTGACGGTAACTTTACAAACCGCCAACTTTACAAATTTAATTGAATCTTTGAATTCATTTTGTAAAGAAAATGAAGTGAGAATGTGGCCACGAATTTTAGTAATTTCATTAAATAGATGCCAAACAGGAGAATATAACAAGAACTTTGACAGTTTCATGATTCCTAAATTCATTTCTCATCCAAATAATACTTGCAACAACTACTCATTGCAAGGATTAATTTTGCATCAAGGACACAACATAAAGAGTGGTAAATATTTGTCGTTGGTCAAAAGTTCAAATGAAAACGAAACTTGGTATTTGAACGATAACGATAAAATAACCGTTTTTGACATTTCAGAGTTCAATAATTTAACAAGTGGCTCTGATACACAAACAACTGCTTCTTTATTGTTTTATGTCCAAGACGGTTTGACATCTAAATGTGAAGCGGCCATTTCTAAACCAATGATTGAGAAAATCGACAAAGAGAATTCAGAATACTGGCCATTCATTATTTCCAATTCCATGTCGTATTCTGACTTAGTTTTGTCTCAGTTCAAAGGTGACAAAAATCATAGAGAATTCTTCCTTTCCATTTTCTTCCCGATTGGATCTCTTTCGAGCCAAGTCATGGCGTGGTCCAAGAAGATCACAGAATATATATTAACTGATAAAGAAGGAAGCGAAATGTACTTGGAAAAATTCGAGGAATTGGATTTGAAACAAATGTCACTTTTATCTGTTTCAAGTGTTGAAATTTTGATGAAATTGGCAGCTTCTGCACTTCATTTCGTTGAAGACTCTGAAGAGAAATTCAACAAAATCATTGAGTCATTCGAATCAATCGATTCTTGGATAACTTATGATATTTTGTGCGCTTTCATCTCTGAATATTTGAAATCTCACAAAATTTCAGAAAAACCGCAATTATTGAGAATGATCATTTCGGTTTTGACTGACAAGAAAGATCCAATGACAATCAAGTCATCTAAAAACGTTGGTGAATGCTTGGATCAGATTTTAAACTCGATTGAAGCAGCAACACAAGAAAAAGGAGATGAATCAATTTCTTCTTTGGAAGAAATCTTCGATGCTCAGTTTTTAGGAACTTTTTCAGAGAGAAACGCAAACTCAACGAAGTTCTACGATCTCCTGCAGTTGACTGCTGATAATTACCCAGACATGATCATTGCAATTGAGCAGTATTTGCCAAGTAATTTGAGATCATCTGTGATGAACAAAATCCATCAAAATGAATCGAAACATCAGACAGAAGAAGAAGTTCCTGATCTTCCTTTGGATGATATCATTCCTGAACTGAAGAACCAGATATTCTCTACAGATGAAGAAGCAAGAGAACTCGCAAGCACTTGTTTGATGTCTTTCGCTGGAATTGAAAATGAACAACTAACAGAATTCATTCAAAACGCGTATTTGGATGAGAAATCATCTGATAAATGTCCAGAAATAACAGAAGACACAGCAAGTTTTGTTATTCCAATGTTTTTGGATGAAGCAATTTCGATTTCTCAGGAAGAAAAAGAAGAAGAAAGAGTTTACGAATACATAAAAGTTCTAAAAACATTGGCTGGTAATTATCCAACAGTAACTGCAAGACATATCAAAGAAATCGCTGAATTACTCAAAAACATTAAAAGTGATGAAATCATCTCTGATACTTTTTCTGTTTTGGCAATTTCTGTTTTATGTGAACCTTCTTGCGCCCAAGATGTTTTAGAGACAGGAATTCTTGATTCTGTTAAATGCAGCAGTTTGCAAGGTGTTCAAATGCTTGCTGCTTTGAAAGATAAAGCTAATTCAACACCTTATTCAGGATCTTGTGTTGAATACTGTCTTTCTCAGAGTTATGATAGTGCAAGCGATTGTTTAATTCTTGCTCTTAAGAATGGACTTGTTTTAGGTGAATTTTCTCTTCCAAAAGTTGATAATTTCTCTAATGTTAAGTTGCTAAAGAGTTTATCAGAGAACCTAGAAGATGATGGCATTAAAAGCAAAGTAAATGCCTTCTTAAAGAAGGTAAAGAAGAAATCTAATCATTAAATTTTGTTTTATATTCAATAAAATTTCTTTTATAAAAAAAACTATTGTTATTTTCAACTGCGCTCTATAATGAATGATGTATATAATCTCATCTTCTTGTGAATTATCTTCAAATTAATTGTACAACTTTTTGATGCCAATTTCTTATCTTAGATATATTTTTCAAAGTCCAAATGATTAGATTATATATGAGTAGATCCTGTATTTTTTTGAGATCAGATTTCATTTCTCAAATTGTTAAATAATAGCAGATTAGAAATAGATCTCAAGCTATTTAATGCTAAAATATGACAGTTAAACCTAAAAATGTTCAATTTTAATCATAAAGTTTCATGGAAGTTCCACCTGGTTCGATTCAACTCACTTCAGATGGACTGATTTATAAACACATTGAAGAAGAAGGCGAAAGGGATAAGAGATACTCTAATTTTAACGGAACAATTGTTGGAGTTAGATATTATATCTCGTCACCAAAAGGAATTGTTGTTAATTGCATGGATAGTGCTCAATGTTGGATCACTGGCGATAAAAAACAAGAATCAGAACTGTTCCTTTTCTTGCCGGTAGTTGTTGCAACAATGGCTGTTAAAGAAGTCTGCAAAGTCTATTTTTCAAAGAAATATCTTGTTGGTGATGGATCAATTCTTGGTCTTCATGGCCAAATCGACAATTCTGATTATTATGAAGCATTAGTTTATCTTGTTGATGCTGAACCAATGGATTATTCACCAGATCAGTATAAAGAAGATGTAAATAAGTATAAAGAAACTGCATTTTCGCCAGAAGCTCCAGTAAAAACCGAGCCTAAACCAAAACCAGAAAAAATTGTTGAGAAAAAAGAACCTAAAAAGGAGAAGACATCATTTGAAATAATAAATGAGATGATAGCAGAGAAGAGACAAGCCCAAGAACATGAAACAAATCAAAGAAAGAAATTTGCCTTGAATCAATTAACAATTGCCCATAATTTGCTCAAAGAAAAAAGAATTAGAAATGCAAGATCAGAATTTAATAGAGCAAGGATGGCATGGGGACCCATGGTAGATCTCGATTCCGCTCCCGAAGATTTAAATGATGAGCATTTGAGCTGGGATATGGACAAATTCAAAAAATATATTGAATCTAGAGCATTATATGGTGTTGCTCTGACATTCCAAGCAGTAGAACCTCCACTTACTGACAAAGCAATAAATTCCTTAAAAGAATCACTGACATATGATCCAGAATTCAAAGAAGCAACTGACTTATTGAAACAATTAACTGGAGAAGATCCAACTCCTGTTATAGAAGCTAAAAAAGAAGAAGAACCAGAAAAAATAGATTATGAAAATAATTTTCCTTCGTATGATGATCCATCTATACAAATGCCTCAATTCTGGGTTGATGAAATACCTATTAAACATAGATTCGGATTTGCAGAAGCGATTAAAGAAAAAGCAACTCAATTATTCAAATCTCGAGAGTATAAAAACGCTTACAGCTACTACAATAAAATGCAAATCCCATTCACAACAAAAGTTCTCAAGAAACTTAATCCAGAAGAATTTCAAAGAGCTCAATACTACGTTGTTGTTAGTAAAACAAATAGCGTTGCTTGCTACATGGAGCTTGGAAAATACGCACAAGCTGTTGTCCAATCCGATTATGCCCTTGACTATATAAAGAAGTCAAAATTAGATTTTGATCAATTTAAAGCAAAAGTTCTATATAGAAAAGCAAAAGCACAGATAATGTTGAACAAACCAGATGATGCAAATGAAACCATGAAAGTTTTGGCTGAAGTTCCAAATGCAAACGCATACTTGAACGAAGTCAAGAGAATTCTAAAGGATCATTTAGAAACAGCAAAGAATGAACAAGAATTCCTCTATAAGAAGATGACAGGAACTTTATAAAGCCAAAATCTCGAATTTTATCAAAGAAATTTTTATTTGGTTCTGTAAATCTTAACACGACTATCTCATCAGATTTACATTATTATGGAGTAATTATATGATTTATTTGTGAATAGAATAAAATATATTATTTTTCATATCTATAAAATGCTATTTCATATTAGTTATTTATTGCCAATATGAAAGAAAAAGTGATTTCTGATGTTAAATTACATATTTTATTTGAATAGACAAATTATAAATTTATGGTTATTGAATTAAATACTATTATTCTATGAGATAAATGCCATCTGATCTAATCAGAAATTTCAGCATGCACAACCAGATTTTTCTGATTTTTCGTCAATATTAACCTTTGAAGTAGCTTGTGGATGCGGAGTTGTATATGAGTTGGCAGCACTGAGGAAGATTTCGTCAATTCCTGTTCGGTTCTTAGCAGATGTAACAAAAATTTTCTCCCTATTTTCAGGACCTAAAAAGTTAACAACTTTTTCGAGCATTTCATCGATTTCTTGAGGAGTATGCAAATCTGACTTAGTAATTACATAAAATAATTTGCAACTTGGTACTTCATCATGAACACGTGACACCCAATTATTAATTCCATCAAAAGATTCCTTATCGCATGAATCAAAGCAGACAAAGGCGATATCTGAATCACGGAAGAACAATTGTGAAACAGATACATATCTTTCCTGTCCAGCAGTATCCCATATTTGTAAGCGAACGCTAACCTTGTCGCAATTAACTATATCAGTAAAGTTGTAGGATGGGGCCACAGTGGGATTGGATTTTGTTTCAAAAGCATTCTTAAAGGATGACGATATAAGGCAAGTCTTACCAACACCTGTATTACCAACAAGAATTGTCTTTAAAATTGGCCTGTTTGATGATGGTATTTGCGTTCTTTTCATTGTCAAATTGAAAAAAGTGACGACAAGATTGTCGATTTGCATAATTAACTTTATTGATCCATTTGCTGCATTTTATTTTCCGAGCTCGGAGTCACTTTTAATTCAAAATTTGAAATACAAAATTTCAAGTAAGGCAACAGATAAATTGAAACAACAAAAAGTTGGATCTGCCTAGAGGCGTGTAAAAATGAGTTTAGTTATATAAATCTTTACATTAACAGGAAACTAGTGCCCGTAAAGAAGAATTTATTTTGGTTCTTCTTTCTTCTTAGAGAAAAGTTCATGGAATTTTTCAGCAATTGGATTCAAATGCTCTCTTTGTAATGTTTCTTTGTCAATTACCATCTTCTGGGCAGCTGTCTTAGGGGCAGGATATACAGCTTTGAAAGGATGGCCATTTCTATCATATACTATTGGGCCAACTGGTGGATAAAAGCTATTTAACTGTGGCTCGATAACTGTTCCATTACTGTTCAAGAAATACATGAATTCTGGTAGTGGTGATTCAACCCAGATAGCTTCTACAGGCGAGTAATAAGTTTGAGATGATTGATCATTCTGCTGTGGTTGCTGCTCTTGAGTTGCTGGAGCCGCCTCTGGAGTGTTCGCTGGTGGATTTGTTCCTTGGGCTGGAGTTTCGTTCTGAGGAGCTGCATTTTCAGTAGCTGCTTGCTCTTGTGGTTCTTGATGCTCTTGTTGCTGCTGCTGTTCAGCTGGTTGTTGTGGTTCGGTAACAGTAGGTTCGGAATTTTGTTCCATAAAAAAATAAAATCTGAAATTTTTATCAATTTTGACATTTTAATCGGCTATAAAAAGATGTCAAAATTATATACCACTCATACTCATTTCAGTCAGAATTTGCCACTAATTATCAATCATATAGAAGCATCAAAATAGCAAACCAATACATAAAATTTATAAAATGTAAAATTGAAATTGAGAGGTTTGAATCTTATAACTCATTGATTTTTATTTATTTAAGGCTATCAAAATACAATTTATCTAAAAGTTTTTTTTGTTGCCTTTTAAAATTCTACCATCGTCACCTTTGCAGATCATGTGTCTTAGATAAACTTAAAATTCGGACTATTTCAGCCAATTTTACATATACTCTCTCAACCATAATTCAATTGAATCAGAATTGTCTGTTCAGACAATTGAATGCTTTTCAAAAAATGTAAAATAAATTAGATATAAGAAACCGAGGAGAGTAATGAAAATGTCTAATTTTTAGTATTGAGTTTAATTTCAGAACATAAATTTTATATGGAAATCTTTGATCAACAAAATGCTCAATTTGAAGAACTAGTTCAAGAATTTGAATACATTCTTAACATAGAGAAAAAAATGGTCAAAGGAACATCAGCACTTCCAAGTATCCTACAGTACTTATGTGAGAATTATAATAAACATGTTAGCGAAACATCATCGGCAATATATGAATCACTTAACAAGTCTGCCCAAGTAATATCCCAGAACACAACGGGAGCAACGAATCAAATATCTTCATACAAAAGACTTTCAGAAATCTTTTCAGAAGTTTCAACACAAATTAGCTTATTGATGATGATTGTTAGCAATCATTTGCATCCAAAAATAGTTGATTGTGTTAGTAATGCGAATAAAGTACTTGATAACATTTTTACGAAGAAAGCATTGATGGAAAAACAATACAAAGAACTTCGCGGAACAATATTTTCTAACTATTCTGCTTTGAGGTCGATGGCTAAAGATATCACATCCGCAAGTAAGAAAAATGATACAACTAAATTGACCTCTTTCTCTCAGCAATATATGGTCGTTTTAAAGTGCACCAAAATACTAACGCGAAAACTTAATCAACAGTTCGTACTATACGATCGATTTGTCAAGATTTCAATAGACAAGATGAAAGGTCTTGACAGAGCTAGGTCACAAGTTTGCTTGGACTTCTTTTTGAAGTTGTCTGATATATACATGGACTCCAGTGTGAACTATTTGAAGGTTTTCGACCAAATGGAACAAAAATATTCTAAATTATCGAATTTGTATAGCGGAGAATCGTATCTTAGTGCTTTCATTAACAAATACAATATTTTCCGAACGAATTTGTCCGATGTTACCTTTGTTCCTCAGCCAAATCCATTCATTGAAGATAATGATATAATTTTACGGCCATCACACATTAAAGTTCCAGCAATAGACTATCCTCTGTTCGTTGCCAAAGCAATTTATGATTTTGACGCAAAAAATATCAACGAACTTTCAATTAAAGCTGGAGAAACACTTTACTTATACGAAAAACCTATTGGAAGCTGGGTTTTGGCCTCTCACAACAGGAATTTCGCAGAAGCTTTTGTTCCAACAAATGCGATTACAACTAGCTATACAAAGATGGAAATGACCATGGAAACAAAGGTTTCTCATGGAGATTTCCTTGGAATTTATCCAACATGTCATTTTATTGTTGAAAAGGATGATGGAGAAAATTATTTTGTTCGAAATCCCCAGAATCAGGTCGGAAAGGTCAGGAAAACTGATTTACTTATAGATTAGAATATTTATATTAGATTATTTTATAAAATTTTTTGTTTATTTTTTCCAAATTTTCACACTTTCTTGCATTATTGTCAATATCTACCAGTCTTTCAATATCCCTTCGACGAGCAACTTATTTGGCTCATGAGTTTTTGGAAAAATTTTGGATGGCATAATTAATAAATTTTGTCACTTTTTAATGGAAAAATTTTAACAAAAACTCAATACATAGTGAAAAATGTCTATTTTGTTTGAAAAAAGCGAACTTCACTTTTAGTCAGAAAAATTTTGACAATAATTTTGATGACTGAAGATATTCACCAAAAGATCGAATTACTCAACTACTGTGTTAACATTCTTAAAGTCCAAGACACAAATTCGAACATATCTCTAGAAGATGCTAACCATATTCTCTGTGATTTCCAAAAAGATCCAGAATCATACTTAATTACCGAAAATATATTCAACAGTGATTCAGATATCATGGTCAAGTTTACAGTACTTCAAAATCTTGAATCCTGTGCCGAAAGAAGATGGAATTTAGTGGAGCAAGATATCAAGGAGAATATAATTAATTACTTACTTGAGCTTGTCTTCAGTCCAGAAAACGAAATGCCCAATCAGCTGATCAACAAAATCTATGACATTTTCAATGAAATTTTAATCCAAGATTACAATGCAAGCCAGAGCTCATTCTTCATCAGGGTCAGACAAACCATAAGTCAAGAAGAGCCCCGCAACCCGAAACACCTCGAAAAATACTTTAATTTGATTGGTAGTTTTATGTTATTTTTATCAATCAAAATGGGCGAAGAAAACAACAGTTATCTTTATCGTAGATTCTCTTACAACCACTTTAACAACCTTTCCAAGCAATTTTACAACAGTGATTATGATAATGTCCAAGAAGACATCACTGATGCATTAGACCCAGCGGGAAATGACGATGAAGTCATAAACTCTGCTCTAAATTGCTGTTGCAGCATCATTAAATGCAATAGTTTCGTATCCCAAAAATTATATCAAAATGAATTCATCGAAAAAGTCAAAGAGAGCTTCATGAGTCGTCCAAAGCTTGCTGCAACCTCCATATCAATTGTCAATGAGATTTTTGCCAAAATTGTTTTGCCAGATTACGCGAATCCTTTAAAATTCACTAGTGATGTTTTAGAAATGTTACTTTCAAAATGCAACACAATCCAACTTTCAGAAAATTCCAATTGCTGGCCCAGTTTCATTGATTTACTTTCAAAACTATTAGATTTATATGGAATCTACATCATAAATGGTGATCAATTCAACTTTGTTTTTGATGTTGCATTAGGTATCACGGAGAAAGCAAATACAGACATATTAATTGAATCATGTGAAGCATTGTTATATGAATATTTAATACAAGCGAACAACCAAGTAACACAAGAAGATTTTGATACATGTTTTATTCCAAGAATTGCAACAATATTAGTTGATAAAATGCCTGCTCCTTTAGTCATTGAACCTTTCATTGATTTGTATAATAATGAAGAAAAAAGAGTTGTCAAAAATGAAGATTTCGAATCAATGAGGAAATGTATCTCAGCAATAGATGTTTTCTTTAGCCAATTAGTAATAGATGTCATTAAAGCAAAGAAGCCAAAATTAGAAACAATTGATGATATCGAACATTTTTGTTGGGCAGTTTCAACAGTTTCTAATAAAGAAGCATTAGTTCCTGGCAAAGCTTATCCTTTCTTAGAAGAAATCTTCCGATATTTGATGTATGAAATCAATGGAATAACAAATGAAAGACAAGGAGAATATGATGAAACAGCAGAAAGATTAGGAATTTGTTTTAGTGTTGTTGTTATGTATTCTTTTGAATTTATTGGAGATAATAATGAATTATTTGCAAATGTTTTTGAAGCATTGTTTGATTTGTTGAATTTTGGATGGGAGAAATTGTTGTTGTTTGTGATAAATACTTTGTTATTTATCAGTATTGCAAACACAAGTATTTTCTCACAACCAAATGAATCATGGGAAAATAAAACAGCAATTGACATCCTTCTCGACAAATTAAATGAAACAATAACATTGGAAAACTACAAAGACGAACTAAAACTCTTTGTTCATTGTCTTTGCAGATCAATCAATTCAATAAAAGACACTGAATATGGAAGACGCTGCATCGAAGCATTGAAACAAATCATTTTTAAAAGAGTTGAATTTTGTATGATTAATTTCAACAAGGAATCAATTCCGACATGGAAATACTTCACAAATACTTTGTCTATAATGAATTCTTATGTTGAAACATTCAGTTCTCAATATATTGATATTTTTAGAACAATTAATTTGGGAGAATTCATGAATAGTTTCAAAGATATTTATGCATCTTCAGGGGATTTGTTAGTGAGAGAATTATGTCGTAATTGCAGAGCATCAATCATGCTGCATTTGCATAAATTCATTTCTTATCTTGATGATCCAAAAACAACAATTATGCCTGTTTTGGAAAGAGATTTCATCTACGTAATAATGACTGATTATTCTCAATCTGATCCTGATTTGTGTCTTCCTCAAACACTGACATTTTTAGCGACATTGATTGCGAGAATGGATGATGAATTACAGGATATGATTAATGATATAATGGATCGTGTTTTCGAAAAAACAACAGTGATAATAGAAAGTGATGATCAGTACAAATATCCTGATTTAAGTGAAGAATTCTATTCTTTCCTTGATAGATTGATTAATTCAATGCCAAAATACGTTTTGTCATTGGAATTCGATCAATTGATTAAAATATACGAGATATTAAGATTTGGTTGTAACTCGTCTCTCCAGGAACAATCAATTAATTGTCTACAATACATAAGAAATTTCGCAAATCTTATGGAAACAGCGCAATCAGATAACCAAGAAATATACATGGCTTACAAACAAAGCATTTGTGTTGATCTAGGAAAATTAGGTTTCAAACTGTTGATTGACGGATTGCATAAATTCGCTATTGAAGAAATAGGAAAACTAGTTTTGTTGGTGTTCAAGAGTAATAATTCTGAGGAATTCATGAACCAGTTCAGTTCATCTCTTGAAAACGACGCAACTCCTGATCTAATCGATATTGTTATTGGTACTGTGAAACAGATACTTAATACTAATGCAGATGAAAAGAATATTGAAGAAATCCTGAGAGATTTCATCATGAAAGCTGTTCAGGAAACATCTGATAATGAGGAAACAGTCAGAGAAAGAATGAAGAAGAATGTTGAATCAATTAATGAACTCCTCAAAAAATCAAACAAGCGTCAGACGTCTACTGTTGATGAGGTAATCAAAAACAGAGAATTACCAAAGGACTCTGAACTTAATGATCTCTTTAATAGCCTCAAGAATAACTTGAAGTTCTAATGTTTATTTTTATTTATTAAATTAATATTTTTTTTACAATAACTTTGATTTTTTAAATAGCATTAAGGATGTCGGAACTGCCAAAAGCGCAAATTTTGTTCATCACGAATTGCCAAGCTTGGCAATTCTTGGATGAGCGAAGTTTTGAAAAAAAATAGTAAATTTTGCATTATTTAAGTCTGAAAGAAGCAAGAGAATGCTATATTTTAGTTTCTATATATTTATGAAATAAAATGGTGGCATTATTGATGATTTTTAGAAATTTGATATTTGAAATTGAGTCATTTGATATTTTTGCCGAAGGATTTATATTTTTTTGTGATGTTGTGTATTAGGTTATAGCGAAACTAGAGATACTCAATGTAAACTCTTTTTAAAATAACGTACAATTGCCAAGGCAATTTTGGTTTTGGCAATTGTACGTTATTTTTTTCGCAGTGATTTGAGTGAATTGCCAAACCTTAAACTTTTTTGGCAATTGTACGTTATTGAGAATTGCCCAATTGCCATAAGCTTCAAGAAAGCTGAAACAATGACACTGAAACATATTTAACTACACGTAAAATCAAATCAGACTCATTTATTAAAAATGCAATATATTTATACTTATTGTTTCGTTTAGTCAACATGAATTTAAGACTAAATTCTTTCTACATCTGAATGGCTTTCTTACATGAATTATTATTGTATATTTTTGATTATTTGGAATAATATTAATATTTGAACTGTTTTGTGGAGTTCTTTTGTGAAATGAAATTTGTTGAACTATATTCAATTCTCAATAAGATAATGCATTTCTGTCACATACATCTCGACAGAGGCAACATTCGATATGAAAGTTTCCTCTGTCGAGAAACTCACACCTCAAGAGATGCGAAGAACTTTTGACAGGCAAAGTGCAATATTGTAGGTGATTGCACTTTGCCTGTCACATACATCTCGACAGAGGAACATTCGATATGAAGTTTCTGTCGAGAAACTTCTCACTCAGAGATGCGAAGAACTTTTGACAGCAAAGTGCAAATATTGATAGGTGATTGCACTTTGCCTGTCACATACATCTCGACAGAGGCAACATTCGATATGAAAGTTTCCTCTGTCGAGAAACTTCCTCACACCTCAAGAGATGCGAAGAACTTTTGACAGGCAAAGTGCAATATTGATAGGTGATTGCACTTTGCCTGTCACATACATCTCGACAGAGGCAACATTCGATATGAAAGTTTCCTCTGTCGAGAACTTCCTCACACCTCAAGAGATGCGAAGAACTTTTGACAGGCAAAGTGCAATATTGATAGGTGATTGCACTTTGCCTGTCACATACATCTCGACAGAGGCAACATTCGATATGAAAGTTTCCTCTGTCGAGAAACTTCCTCACACTCAAGAGATGCGAAGAACTTTTGACAGGCAAAGTGCAATATTGATAGGTGATTGCACTTTGCCTGTCACATACATCTCGACAGGCAACATTCGATATGAAAGTTTCCTCTGTCGAGAAACTTCCTCACACCTCAAGAGATGCGAAGAACTTTTGACAGGCAAAGTGCAATATTGATAGGTGATTGCACTTTGCCTGTCACATACATCTCGACAGAGGCAACATTCGATATGAAAGTTTCCTCTGTCGAGAAACTTCCTCACACCTCAAGAGATGCGAAGAACTTTTGACAGGCAAAGTGCAATATTGATAGGTGATTGCACTTTGCCTGTCACATACATCTCGACAGAGGCAACATTCGATATGAAAGTTTCCTCTGTCGAGAAACTTCCTCACACCTCAAGAGATGCGAAGAACTTTTGACAGGCAAAGTGCAATATTGATAGGTGATTGCACTTTGCCTGTCACATACATCTCGACAGAGGCAACATTCGATATGAAAGTTTCCTCTGTCGAGAAACTTCCTCACACCTCAAGAGATGCGAAGAACTTTTGACAGGCAAAGTGCAATATTGATAGGTGATTGCACTTTGCCTGTCACATACATCTCGACAGAGGCAACATTCGATATGAAAGTTTCCTCTGTCGAGAAACTTCCTCACACCTCAAGAGATGCGAAGAACTTTTGACAGGCAAAGTGCAATATTGATAGGTGATTGCACTTTGCCTGTCACATACATCTCGACAGAGGCAACATTCGATATGAAAGTTTCCTCTGTCGAGAAACTTCCTCACACCTCAAGAGATGCGAAGAACTTTTGACAGGCAAAGTGCAATATTGATAGGTGATTGCACTTTGCCTGTCACATACATCTCGACAGAGGCAACATTCGATATGAAAGTTTCCTCTGTCGAGAAACTTCCTCACACCTCAAGAGATGCGAAGAAGAACTTTTGACAGGCAAAGTGCAATATTGATAGGTGATTGCACTTTGCCTGTCACATACATCTCGACAGAGGCAACATTCGATATGAAAGTTTCCTCTGTCGAGAAACTTCCTCACACCTCAAGAGATGCGAAGAACTTTTGACAGGCAAAGTGCAATATTGATAGGTGATTGCACTTTGCCTGTCACATACATCTCGACAGAGGCAACATTCGATATGAAAGTTTCCTCTGTCGAGAAACTTCCTCACACCTCAAGAGATGCGAGGAACTTTTGACAGGCAAAGTGCAATATTGATAGGTGATTGCACTTTGCCTCTCCAAACTCTCAAATATGCTTCTCACCATACATCAAACGGGCAAATTTCTCCTTAAATTTCTCTTTATTTGAAAGGTTTTCAACAAAGCTATACCTTAAAAATCTGTGCTTGTTATATTTGATCATTTGTGTGTTAGGGGATGTAAATTTATTCCACTAGAGCAAATTTTTTCCGAAGTTTCTCATTCGATGAGAAACCTCAGAACAACTCTTCAATAGTGTAATGAATTTGTGGTATTTGTCCTGCAAACAGCGAGAGAACTTGTCTGTAATTCGTTTATGATGAAGTTATCTGGATGTCTCTCAGATGAGGAAGGAAGTCCAGAAAACTTCACCATAAGTTAATACTTGTGTATTTCTATGACTCTCTTCACGTCAGAGAATGTAAATTTACTCGAATAGGGCAAAGTTCTGCTCAAGTTTCTCATTTGATGAGAAACCTCGGAAGAACTTTGCCCTAAGGTAATGTATATGTGATTGTTGGCCCGCAGAGAAACAAGGAATCTGTTTGTATTTCGTTTATGGTGAAGTTCTCGGATGTTCTCTCAAATTATATGGAAAATCAAGAGAACTTCACCATAATTTGTTGTAGTTGTGATTCTCTGGCTCTTTGCCGGCCAGAAAACTAGAAAATAGTTTATAGTGGGAGTATGCTCGATGAATACCTACTCACTAAAAATATACGTTATTTTTTGTTTTCCTATGGGAAAATAGTTTTGATTTTTATACTATCGTATGCTTTGTTATTGCATGAATTGTCTATTTTCTTAATAAAAACTCATTTTTCCGTGTGATTCTGAATCAATGCATTCCAAAAAAGCGTTTTCCGCCTTTGAAACGTGAAAACACACATTGCATGAAGAATCAGAGAAGATTTTCTAACTCGAAGAATTCCAAAAAAACCAATTATAGTTTTTTTATCGTGAAAATTTTACTTTTTAACTACGAAATTTTTAAAACGCGATTTTTTTGGAGATTTTTAGAAAATTCAAATATGATAGACCTGTGTTATTTTATGTGCTCTATGAGTTTATCAGCTTAATTTGGAGTTATTATCAAATTTCAAAAAGTCTAAAAAATTGAAAGATAGAAAATCTTCTCTGATTCTTCATGCAATGTGTGTTTTCACGTTTCAAAGGCGGAAAACGCTTTTTTGGAATGCATTGATTCAGAATCACACGGAAAAATGAGTTTTTATTAAGAAAATAGACAATTCATGCAATAACAAAGCATACGATAGTATAAAAATCAAAACTATTTTCCCATAGGAAAACAAAAAATAACGTATATTTTTAGTGAGTAGGTATTCATCGAGCATACTCCCACTATAAACTATTTTCTAGTTTTCTGGCCGGCAAAGAGCCAGAGAATCACAACTACAACAAATTATGGTGAAGTTCTCTTGATTTTCCATATAATTTGAGAGAACATCCGAGAACTTCACCATAAACGAAATACAAACAGATTCCTTGTTTCTCTGCGGGCCAACAATCACATATACATTACCTTAGGGCAAAGTTCTTCCGAGGTTTCTCATCAAATGAGAAACTTGAGCAGAACTTTGCCCTATTCGAGTAAATTTACATTCTCTGACGTGAAGAGAGTCATAGAAATACACAAGTATTAACTTATGGTGAAGTTTTCTGGACTTCCTTCCTCATCTGAGAGACATCCAGATAACTTCATCATAAACGAATTACAGACAAGTTCTCTCGCTGTTTGCAGGACAAATACCACAAATTCATTACACTATTGAAGAGTTGTTCTGAGGTTTCTCATCGAATGAGAAACTTCGGAAAAAATTTGCTCTAGTGGAATAAATTTACATCCCCTAACACACAAATGATCAGATATAACAAGCACAGATTTTTAAGGTATAGCTTTGTTGAAAACCTTTCAACGAATGAGAAAGTTAGGAAAAACTCTACCTTATAAGATCAACTATAGAATTCATAGCTCTTTGAATACTAGGAAACATTAATGCAGTAGTTTAAGGCAAAGTTTTTCCGAGATCTACGAAGGATAGAGAGATCTCGGAAGAACTTTGCTCTGCACAAGTAATTTCAGAATCTATGGTCCTCTAAGGACCAGAGGACGGTAATGTAAAAGAATGATGTCAATAGCAGATAAATAATAGCCTTAGAAGTTCAATACGTGCACAGTTTGACTACATTGCCCTAGTAGTTAGACTGTACAGGTATTGTACTTCTGGCCTAAAAAATCCTCATTGAAGACAATAGGTAGAAACTCAAATTGTTGATAAATATCCCAAATTATCATAAGAGAGCCCATTATTGTTACCTGGCTCCTTCCTGGCTTTCAAAGTCTGTAAACGAGAAGTCTTGGCTCTTGTGGTAATTGCTTCCAAGAGGTTTACTCAATTCGAGTAAAACTATAAACCCTGTAACTGACATGTACTTCCTTGAATGGGCATTAAAAGTAATTTAACCTAACGAATAGTAACATGACCACTATTTTGATGACTAAGAAATGTAATTCATCAAATTGGCAGTTCGATGAATGATACCATGCAATCAACAACTGGTTTGTTACAATTTGGCTTGATTCATCAAATTGGCGGTTTGATGAACCGAATATTGTAATCCAGACTAGGTCAGTTACAATTTGGCTTGATTCATCAAATTGGCGGTTTGATGAACCGAATATTGTAATCCAGACTAGGTCAGTTGCTTGTTGGTCATAGATAATAATGACACCTTTCTGTTTTTGTTAAACATCTCAATTATCCCGCCAAAAATTATTGGGTCTAAATTGGTTTTTATTATTATTATTTTCAGAAACAAACTAACTTGTTTTTTAGGAATTTATCATTCATAAAGTCTTTATGATATATTTTCAACTTATAATGAATATGAAATTATAATTGTTATTTTGAAAAAAAATTATTCATGATCAATTCATGATTTAACCAGTTCCTTCAAATTAGGAGAGCATATTCAAATATAGTCGCTCATTAAAATCAATTTTTATGTTTTTTTTTAAATCGAAATTATCTCATCATAAACCATGCAAACTGACTATTTGTTCTTATCACCATGTTACCAATATCAGAATTGTCTTTACAGCCAAAATTTCGCTCGATAAAAGTCCATCCAATAGTGAGATAATTGAGCAAGGAACATTTTTCCATATCACAAAAAACCTCCCCGATTTTTTTTTTCAAAAAACATGAATCTGAATTTCGAAGACATTGCAGCTCATGTAAGTGATTATATTAAGAATGAAAACTTCTTCGATACATTCAAGATTGAAGACATCAAGAGAATCATGAAATATTCACATTTGACAACTGATCAGTACGTTACTCTTCTCAAACAATCTCATTCAACTATTAGTGCCAAAAAGTTATATTTATGTACACGTGATGCAAAAGTTACTATCCAAAATCTCGACGAAGTTGTTTTAATTCTGAGGGCTGTCAAAAAATACATGAAATTCAAAACATTTGACAGTATTATTGATGCTTTAAATCAAAAAGAGAAAGAAATGAGTGATTTTACCCAAGAAATTAAACAACTTCAAGATAAATTAAAAGAATTTCAAAATGAAAATGAAAATGCAACCAAAAAAGCGCCTATCAGTCAAACTAATGAAAATTACAATCATGCACAATATATTTTAACTAAAATCACAGAACTTAAGCAATCTAATGATTTTAAAGCTGTTTACAAATTCTTTGATGATCTTTCTTCGACAGGAAACCATGAAATGATTTCAAAATCATGCGAAGAAGGACTTTGAAAAAAGATTGCTCCTAAAGCAACTTCATTTGATCCTGAGATGAATGTTCTTCATTTTGCAATTAAAAACGGAAATTTCGGACTTGTTCAATCACTCATCGAATGTGGTTGTGATAAAGAAACAAAGACTAATGATGGATGGACTCCACTCATTTGTGCATCACATCATGGTCATCTCGACGTTGTTAAATATCTTATTTCAGTCGGAGCTAATAAAGAAGCAAAGGATAATTTAGGAATTACTTCACTCATTAAAGCCTCATTTCGAGGTCATCTTGAAATTGTTCAATATCTTATCTCAGTTGGAGCTAATAAAGAAGCAAAGGATAGTGATGGATCTACTCCACTCATTTATGCATCAGAAGGTGGTAAACTTGACATTGTTCAATATCTTATCTCAATTGGAGCTGATAAAGAAGCAAAGACTAATGATGGATCTACTCCACTCATTTATGCATCAAAATATGGTAAACTTGATGTTGTTCAATATCTTATCTCGGTTGGAGCTAATAAAGAAGCAAAGGATAGTGATGGATCTACTCCACTCATTAAAGCATCAAAATACGGTAAACTTGATGTTGTTCAATATCTTATCTCGGTTGGAGCTAATAAAGAAGCAAAGGATAGTGATGGATCTACTCCACTCATTAAAGCATCAAAATACGGTAATCTTGAAGTTGTTCAATATCTTGTCTCAGTTGGAGCTAATAAAGAAGCAAAAGATAATTCTGGATCTACTTCACTCATTTATGCATCACAAAATGGCTATCTTAATGTTGTTCAATATCTTATCTCAATTGGAGCTAATAAAGAAGCAAGGAATCATAAGGGAAACACAGCTCTTTCAGTTACATCATATAATCCTATATGAGATTATTTGATTTCTATTGGAGCTAATTTATTTTAATCGGAATCTAATGGCTCTAATTTGCAACTGCGCCGATAGCTGCAGTAAAAGATAATGTTCTCCACGTCTATAAAATCTTTTTTATATATAATACACATTATATTTCATTCAATTTTTTTGCAATTTTATTGAGTCAATTCATGTCTTTGAACTCCATTTGCTTTTCATTGGAATATTATGAAACAGAAAATTTATTATACATTTTGGTGAGAATATAGATGTATCGGATATTCTTCATTTGCCTTCAATTTAAATGCTTTTGCATAATCAAGTGGGGATTTATTAGAGTTATCTGTAACATAAATATCAGCACCATGAGAAATAAGAAATTCAATGATTTCTTTACCATTCACCTCTTTTGCTGCATGATGAAGAGGTGTGAGTCCTGATTTATCTTTTTTATTTATATCAGCTCCATTAGAAATAAGAAGTTTGACTATTTCTATGCACTGTGATCTAACTGCATTATGAAGAGGAGTATAATTAATGACAGATTTTGCATTTATATCAGCACCATGAGAAATTAGAAATTCCGCTATTTCTATTCTACTTATTTCTGCTGCATAATGAAGAGCTGTTTGATGTTTGCTATCTTTTGCATTAATATCAACACCATGCGAAAGAAAATATTCACAAAGAGATATCATATTGAAAAATGGTGAATTAACAAAGCATTCATTGATTTGATCTGCTTGATCTAAACAAACAAAAAATGCTTGAAGATTATTGAATCTTAAACATAAATTTATATTGATTTTCATATTATGCTCATTCAGCAAAAATGATACAAAGTCAATATTATGTGATATAATTGCATGATCCATTAAATAATAAAACTTTCGGGTTTCTTTCAAGCATTCACTCATGATTTCTGGATTGCCACCCAAGAACGAATATTCTATACATGATGAACTTATTTCTGACTTGTATTTCGTCCTTAAAAACTTGAAACAATTTACAGCTCCATAATAACAACATAATTCGAGAAATGTGTTTTCTTTTGTTGGATAGAAATAACTTTCAAGTTCTTCATTTTCATCAAATCCTCCTTGTACAGTGAATGATATAAATGATTTGATGTCATCATCCATGATGGCTCTATAAATTGTGTTTTCTTCATGAATTTCTAATGAATAATTTTCGGATTCATACTTTTTGAATTTATTTTGATTTGCATAACCTAAAACAATTCCATATTCCTTATAAATAAAGTAATTAAAAATATTTCGAAGGCTATTTGCATCATTTGGGTGATATTCTTCAAATAATTTTTTAAATATTGCAAAATATGACTTAAAATAGCGGTTATTGTATTCTGAAGCTGTTGAAAGTATATTCACTAGCTCAGATGGCGATATAATTTTTGTTTCGATCAATTTAGTTTTGATCTCAATGTATATATTGTTTATTTTGTCTTCATCGAATGTGTGTAATCTGTATATTGTATTAAAGATATTAATGTAATCTTTGAACAGCTCCATTAACTCATTTGGATTCATTTTTCTGAAAAATAAAAGGACATCCAATAATATTTCCGTCAATAATTCAAAAATTCAATTCAATACGGAAACAATTATAAATTTAACTATATTTAACATCATTTTTTCCAATGTCACGTGTAAACATCTAAATTATTTCAATTATTGAGAGCCTGAGACGAAGAATCTAAAAATAACGTTAATTCTAAATTTAAATATTTAAATATTCCTTTTAGAATTAAAGAACGTTAAGAAAAAGTATCTATCAAAAAATAAAAACAATAATTAGAAAAACTAACTCATACAAACATTAATTTAATCAAAGAAATCATCTGCATTCTTCATTCTTGCCGCTCTTGGTAGTTTAACACCACCTTTGTCAAGCTTATTGAATACAGATGCATTAACTTCAGGAATTCTTTCTTTCCTTGTAACTCTATAAATTATAATAACAATTACAATTAAAATCAGGCCACCAACCATAGCAATCTGTTGTGTATTGATTAACTTCTGTTTTGCTGGTGGTGGTTTGAATTTGTTGATTGATGGAGATGGAGTTCTTGGAGGAAGTTTCGGATTATTGGAAATAATGATAACCAACCTCTCCTTTGTCGGGTCTGGAGTATTATCAAGTATAATTACGAGGTTCTGGCGTGTAGCAGGTGGTAATGATCTCGTTGGTGTTGCTGTAGCTGAAGGAGTCGATGTAGGAGTTGGAGGAACGACTGTTCCGTATAGTTCTAGGTTGATAACTGCAGCTTCAACGTTAAAAGTCGTATCTTCCCCGTAAATAATATTTTCTTTAAATTTTCCATCAAAACTTGTAGTATTGCTTGTACATAATTTGTTTTCGGTTAGATTTGCGTATCTGAATGAATTCCAGTATATTGCGGGCGATGTAATCCCTGCAAAAACTGATTTCGAAATTTTCAACTTTGCAAGGTAAGATGCGTAAATTACTGCTTCGCAATTAGAATTGTAGAAGCTAACACTGCTCATTGTAGTCGATCCTGAGTTTAATTCTATGATTCCGGTATATTTCGAAGTAATATTTGAAAAAATGCACTCGGAAAATAAAATATCTTCGCATGATGGTAAGGAAATGGATCCCGCACGAGTATTACTTCTTTCTTCGGTATAATTTGAGTTCGAGATTTTTAAATCAAAAGCAAGGAAAATATGGCAACTGGAAGCTGAAAATTCAACTTCATTTTTCTGGAATGCATTTGAATTTAAAAGTACTTTAGTGCATTGCGATAGGAATATAGCACCTCCCGAGTTTTTGGCATAACATTGAAAAAATAAACAATTTGAAATGTTAACATTTGATTTTACGCAGTTGATTGCGCCACCACAATCTTCAGTTACTGATTTACATCTGTCAAAATGGCATTTAGTAATCTGAACGTTAGTTTTAGAATATAACGACTGATTTACATATGAAGTAGAGAATTCTGTCGGCATATTTGAAGATATTACAATAGCGTTATTGGTAATTTTTGTAAACTTTGTCTCTGAAACTGATATTTGTGGTGAATAACCAAATATCGCATTTCCAAAGTTTCTTGAGAACTGCGACCTCGAAATCTTGAAATGAGAGAAGTCCAACTTATTCGGCAATGATATAATTGGACTTTCATTGTACGATCTCGATATAGAAAGTCTAAAAATCGTGAAATTCACCATAATTTTTTTTTGGACTATGTTTTTACAAAATAACTTGTAAATTTTAGGAACAAGAGATATAGTGTAATGTAATCAAATTTCACTCTATAATTCAATCAACGCCATATCATGAAATTTTTGAAACCATGAAAATCAATGCCATTTCTATGAAATTATTCATTAGTAAAGCTATAAATTCATACCCTTAATGGAAATCCTGAATGTTGAATTAGTATTTGAAATTTCATTGAAGGGTATTATTTTAGCTTTTTCGCACTAAAATTTATGTAAAATAAATTGTATGTAAAAAGGGTGTAGTAGGAATTCTAGTTATTATTGTTTAGATTTTTTTGTCAAGTTACGACTTTGCCCAAAAAAAAACATGAATCTGAATTTCGAAGTCATTGCAGCTCATGTAAGTGATTATATTAAGAATGAAAACTTCTTCGATACATTTGAGATTGAAGACATCAAGAGAATCATGAAATATTCACATTTGACAGCTGATCAGTACGTTACTCTTCTCAAACAATCTCATTCAACTATTAGTGCCAAAAAGTTATATTTATGTACACGTGATGCAAAAGTTACTATCCAAAATCTCGACGAAGTTGTTTTAATTCTGAGGGCTGTCAAAAAATACATGAAATTCAAAACATTTGACAGTATTATTGATGTTTTAAATCAAAAAGAGAAAGAAATGAGTGATTTTACCCAAGAAATTAAACAACTTCAAGATAAATTAAAAGAATTTCAAAATGAAAATAAAAAAACGACCACCAATCAAACCAATGAAAATTACAATCATTCACAATATATTTTAACTAAAATCCCAGATCCTAAGGCACCTATGCGTGTTTCTGGTTTTGGCATTGATTTTGGTGTTAAAAAATCCTGCCTTGCAGTTTCCATCAATGGTGAATCATATCCAATTTTAATTAATGGAAACGAACGTCCGCCATCAAATGTTGGTTTTTACGATGACGAACCAGTAGCATGTGCCGATCCAAGTTGTTCTAACCATCCTTGTTTGGAAGATATTAAGCTTATTATAGGAAAAAAGTTTTCAGATCCAGATATTCAAAAAAGAATTCCTAAATGGGACTTTAAACTTACTGAAGATAGTAATGGAATGACTGTATTTGAAGTTCCTATGAACTCAAAGAATGTAATTATCACTCCAGAGGAAGCTTTAACAATGATCTATAAAAAACTACTTTGGAGTGCTAGCATTTATCGGCATCCTAATGAAAGAGAATCATTAAATTTTGTTCTTACAGTTCCTGTAACTTTCAATTTAAATCAAATCAATATCATTAAATCGGCTGCAAAATCGGCTGGAATTAACGTCATTTCTATGATATATGAACCAGTAGCCGTTGCAATTTCATGTGGAATGCACTCATCAAGTGAGAAGAAACTCATGATCCTTTATTTTGACCATTATTCATTTGAAGTCACCATTTTAGAAAAGATAAGAGATCGTGATGGAAATGATGAATTCAAAATCATTGCAAACTTTTCAGATCTTGATCTTGGTGAAGATTTTATGATTGAAATACTTATGGATTATTTCTCTGAAGTCCTCAAAAGAAATGGATATGATATCAATTGCGAGCATGAAATTATGAAAAGGAAAAACATAAGTTTTCTCAGGAACCGTTGTAAAAGGTTATATAAAGAGCTAACCTGTCTAATAACTGATACATTTTATTGGCCTTATTTATCAACAGATTCTAGAGATTTCAGATTAAGAAGACATAAATTTGAAGAGTTGCTTGAAGATCATGGATTTTATGATCGAATCAAAAATACAATCAATACATGTCTCAGAAATGCCAAATATAAGCCTGAAGATATTGATTCCATTATTTGTCATGGTAGTGGTACACGCTTCAGATATAGTGAAGAATGTTTGTATGAGATGTTTAACCAAAAAGATATTAGGATTACTCAGTATCCACAAAAAGCAATTGCAAAAGGTGCTGCAATTTATGCACGATTATTTTCCTAGGGCAAATATAGAAAATGAATCGATTTTCTTTCAAAAATGCTCGCACAAAAAATATCACAATAATATGAAGGAAATGGCATAACTGATTTTAAAATTATCATTGATAAAGTTCATCATTTTTCTGGATATGATACTATGTCAACCTCAGCAGGACTAATTTAATCATTGTGATAAAAAAAATTAAAAATTTAAATTCTAAATCTATCTTGTTTTTATATCCATAATCGCTTAAGAGTATGGTTCTCTCAATTTCCCTTTTTGCAGCAATACTTGAAGAAATTTATGTGTGCGTTAACCGATGCTTATCATCACAAACGCAGATTTGTATCTAGACTTTTAAGATAGTACAAGGAGTCTTTGTGTGATTTCTAAAAAGAAAAAAGATAATAATAATTAATAATATAAGCAAACAAAGCATTTTATATAAAAACAATAATCTATTGATGTTTCTTATAAAACCAATAAATAATCAAAAGGAAAAAGCAGATTGTGCAAACTCTCGTTGATGTATTCTTCAGTTCTACATTAACAAGAGCCAATCTAACTATATTCGATCCATTTCTTAGATCTTTTTTAGGGAATTTACAAATAATTCTTTCGGGAACTTGTCCAGCAACAGCGCAAAGGTATTTCATTGATGCCTCCCTGTGAGTTGCATGTGCTTCCACCCATCCGTCAACAAATGTGGCGCTTGTCTTTCGTGTTGCCTCGTATTTGAAGATATCAATGACGGAAAGATGTGTGTCAGGGAAAACTTCAAGGAGTTGTGCGGCCAACAGCTTCTTGTCGCTGACAGATAGTGAGCGCATAGTAGTAAGAAGTACATTTGCGACATAGCAGTCGCGAGGAGTTGTCTGACGAAGTGAAATTTCAGTAAGTTGGGCAAAATGAGAACTTGTAATTCGATAAACGTTCTGTTTGTAGTAAGATTGAGCTATTAAATGTGCTGCACATATTGCTACATCATCATATTTAGAATCTTTTGATAAAATACTATTATTTAAAAAAATGTCAATAATTTGATGGCTAACTAAAGGATCAAGATGTGCAATCTTGTCACTCTGTAATGAACAACTAATAATCCATGTAATTAGTGGCATCGATTCTAAAAATTTCTCATTTTCTATGTTAAATGTTTTCGGTGTAATCAAATCTGGGCGTAGTTTGACAATCATACATAGTAAGAAAAGCGTTGCAATATATGTTTGGTCGTGTTTTTCGTTGTTTATACAATTTTCTATTAATGGAGTGATTTCTAATGGTTCTATTGTAGAAATTAGATCAGAAATGGCATGAACAACATCATTATCCTTAAAATATTTAAAGCAAATTAATCTGTCATTGAGGAAAATCTTGTATTTATCTTCATTATAATCTTTTATGGACGGAAATTTGTATATAAGACTTAAATCTCCTTCAACTTCGATTTTTACTTGAATTAGCTTGCTAACTATATCATTTAGCGTATAATTTTGATTAGTTTGAAGTTCATTTAAAGAATGAACAATCTTTTCAGCGCCAGAAACTTCATCAGGTATGTAAGTCGTTGACTGTCCTAAAATTGAAGTATTTTCGTTTGATGAATCTGTTAAGTCAGCAAATCTATTAACTATCATTTTATTATGAAATTCTGATTCAGAATTGGCCGTGCAATAAATACATTCATTTCATCATCTAAATCCGCATCATGAAAAAATAAGGTCGAAATATATAGTTTTTAGGTTAATTTTTTTATTTCTGATGCTTAAGATCAAATAATCCGCCCAATAATAAGCCATTAAACTAATATGTATGTTTATTATAATACAACAATCATATAATATACTTTATAATTCAATATCGAGTTCATCTTCATCTTCAATGGAAATTGTCGTTCCGTCTTTTAAGTCATCAAGTTTCCAAAGTTTAAAAGTATCAACTGGAGTGAAATCATCAGAAATTACTTCAATATTATCTGTATTAAGCCAATCTTCGCAATTAGAATAAGAAATATTGGTAGATAAATCTTGACTGTCTTGGTAATGTATAGAATCCTTGGATGGAAGGCAATTATTTGTGAGATTCACTGATGATTTGTAAATGAAAATTGCTGAGCCATTTCCTTGTGCGTTTGTCTCAATGAATGATGAATTTGTTATCTCTGATTCATATTTCGGAATGGAATCTCTGATGTATATTGCTCCTCCGTTTGAAGAAGCATTTGTATGAATAAAGAAGCAATGATTAACGTAAAGAGTGGATTTTTCAGCATATATAGCTCCACCTCTATCTCCAAATGTATCTTTGAATACGCAATTCGTAAATATCGCATCTGATTTTCTAATAAATAAAGATTTGCAATTTGTAAACTTGCAATCAACAAATTCAAGATGAACTTGGTATTCGCACCGCACTGGATATTCAGATATATGATTAAATACACAGTTTTCAAAGATGAACATTCCTCCTGCTAATTTAAAGATAGAATCGTCACAATATTCAAATGTACAATCTCTAAATACCATATATGGTGCATACGACCAAAGTTGATCACGTAAAAATATTGGTTTCGAAAAATTTCGAAAAGTCCAACCGATTAAGACGGACCATGTATAATGCGGATGACTAACTAACTCAACACCAATAGACCCGGCTAGATTACTGCCATCAACTATTGTTCCATGAGAATGAACTGTGGTATTATGTAAAGATAGTTGCACAATTAAATCACTAAACTCTGATGGATACGAAGTAAGAGAAATTTTATAATTTTCTGGAAAGTGAACTGTATCTGCTGTTCTGATAACGCGTGCTGCGTTTGAAATTGAGCAAGGACTACTAAAACAGTCTCCTTCTACGCGTGGATCTATAAAAACTGTTCGCGGATCTCTTGAAAAGCTGCCTGATAGCAGAATATTCAAGAACATTCAATTAAAATTGAAAATTGATTAGCTCAAATAAGCATTTTTATTATTAGCTGTGAAAAAATGATTTCCTTATTCTGAAATATCCTCTTTTTCCTTCAATCTTTCTGACAAAATTGAATTTTCTTGAATTTCTTGAAGAGATCTTGCTATACTTACGTTGATTCTTCATATTTTATCAACAATTTTGTATTTAATCAATTAGTCACGTAAAATTTTCGATTTGACTAAATTTTCGGAATATATACAAACATGATAATCTCGGTCGTTTTTGTATTAAGGCAATTTTGCGGTTTATTTCAATTAACTGTCTTTATTTTTTGTATGGGCAATCACCAATCCCAGGCAAAACCACCAACAAAAGATGAAATTGCTAAGCTTTCAGCATCAACACATTTCTCTCCGGAAGAGATAATGAAGCTTTACTCCAGCTTCAAAGAAGTCTCTGCAACAACGACTGCTGATGGTAACATTGATGTCAATGAGTTCGCTTTAATGCTTGGCATCAATAACATTCAATTCGCTGGTAAAATTTTCAGTGCCTTTGATGAAAATCCAGATCAATTACTTGATTTCCATGAATACGTTAAAGGACTTTCAATGGCTTCTCAACGAGCTACTCTCGAAGAAAAGGCTTCTTTCGTTTTTAATGTTTATGATGCCGATAGAAGCGGAAAGATTTCTCGTCAAGAGTTAACAGATGTCATGACATTATCACTTAGCGAAAACAATGGAGTCAAGATATCGCCAACGTCCCTTAATCGTATTATTACAGCTACAATTCAAAGCATGGATGAAAATGGAGACGGAGAAATTTCTCTTGCTGAATTCATTACGACAGCAAGAAAGAATCCAGCCATCCTTAATTGTGTTTCTATTGATATCGATCATTTATTGAAGTATTAAAAAAGAAGAATATTATTGACTCGTTTCTTAATAGTTGTAATAAAAACCATTTTTCTTAATCATTCTTTAATTACTGCTTCAGGATATTTAACTCAATAATTTAGGATAAATTTCTCAATTTTATTTTATTGAGATAACTAAATAGGTTCAGCTCATATAAAACACATCTCTAAAAATACCAAATTTTTAGTGGACTTTCTAGCATATAATCACTTATGAATTCATGATATAAACTAATTTCTTACTAATTTCCGGCAAGCATTGAACTTTCAAGTCACTACCTGCTTACTATACTGTTTTGAATTATATATTGAAAAGTAATGGTCCTGTTTTACTATATCTCGAGCAAGAAATTATAATTCAAGCTATTTCAAAACAGACTGTTCAAATTCTTGAGCTAAGGTTAGCTGTAAAGAAAAAATGGGATCAATTTAAAATGTTCAAAAATAAATCAATAGTTTATATTTTCTAAAATATAGTAATCAGAATAAAAAAAGAAAAATATCATTTTGATTAAAGTTAATTATGATCAATAAATGTATTTTGTAATAATTTTTAAAGGAACACTATTGGTTTTCTGATTACTAAAAAAGAAAAATCGTTATTTCTTAAATCTTGAATCCATAAACTGTAACAGAGCAGATTATATTGCCTTTTTGGTATACCGTATTCGCAAAGTTATCTTGGTTCTTTTCATAGTGAGTTGAAGCAAATTGATAAAGCCCTGCTCCGCAGTTTTGCGTAATCAGCCCAGATACGCAGTACTTAAAGCGGAAGTTGAGTTCCTTCAACTGTGAAAGAACTTCGTGGAGGATATTTGTTAAATGCTCTTGAACCTTATCTGGAACGAATTCACCGCTTTTCAATACACCGGAAATAACGCGGCTAATAATTTCATTGACTTGCTGGGAGTTGAATGATTGATCTTGGAATGGTTGATCGCCCTGAGTTGTCATTTGAAAAATTGTACGTTTTATAACTTTGAATAGTTGTAAATTATGTTAAACAATTTCTTTGGACTGAGAATGTTACTAACGGTTCTTTATGATCTTTTCTAATAAATATAGATTTGGGGCTGCAACAAGTTTAATCTAAGGCAATAACAATATCTCTTCTTTTTAGTAACTGATTGAGATGTAATAAATAATGCCGATTTACTTGTTACATCAATCAATGGACATCTTGTGATTGAAAAATATTTAATTGTAATTGGTTTAGTCATGAAATAATAGGATCCATTTAATAATGTCAAATTAAGAGTATTCTTTAAATATTGAGAAGTTTATGGCGTCATTAAAGGAAAATTCTGAGAGCTTTCCTAATTATTTACAAAACGATTAAATATGTCAAAATTCTAAAAAGCATTTCTTTCCAGGGCTATCATTGATGCATTCATCCCTAAAGGTGTCAATATCTGAGGTGGTGCGATTTCGTATATTGTCTAGAACTTCATTTGTGATAAAGCATTAATAATTTTGAAATATAATTTAGCAGAGCATGATCAAAGGTTTTTACCTCCACATATCTTTATAATATTTTCAAAAATGTAATTTTATTAAGTATATAAAAGTAATACAGAAAAAAAAAGGTAAATAAATAAAATTAATTGTGATCTCTTGCTGGTCTGATAATATCTTCACCACGATAAATCAAACCACTTCTCTTGAACTGAGTTGAGTTGAAGAAACCAGAAATAGATTCAATATGGTTTTCGTTAGCAAGTCTTTCGAAATCTGATCTTTTGATTGTGATTTCTTGAAGATCTGCATCTGGAGTGTTGTTTCTTACAGCGTTGAAGTTCTCCTTCTCCTTGATAGCCTGCATGAGGATACGCATGAGCATATCTACCTTTCCTTGGTCCTCGTGCAAGTATATCTGGAAAACTCTGCGTAAATTCTTCTGAACAGAGTATTTCTGTGTACTAAGGAATGATTCAATGACTAATTTGATGGCGAAGTTTGTATCATCGTCGTTGACGTTGTTTCTAAGATACATTCTAGCATGTGCTTCAGCCAATCTAATCATTGATTCGAAGTTACGAACAGTGATTGACTGTCCGCCGTTGTGTTCAGATTCCTTTCTAAGATCAGTGTAGAGATTTGACAACTTGTTTCTGTCAGCGCCAGTGATTCTTGTGTGGACATTTGCACGTGCGTAAGAGATGTATTTCTTGAGGAGATCACGTGAAATATCACCTGCTGGCTGCTCGTAGCCTTGGTGGTTCCTGCAGACGAACTTTGCGAGGTTTTCATCTGCTTCCTGGTTGATAATATCTCTTACAACGCAAATAACATCGAAACGAGTCAAAATTGGTTCTGTGAGACCACTGTTTTCGAGGAAGGAAAGACTTGGTTGGTATCTATCTCTTATTGGGTTGCAAGCAGCAATGATTGAGCAGCGTGCTTGGAGAGTTGTAACAATACCACCCTTTGAGATGGAAATTGTTTGCTGTTCCATGGCTTCGTGCAATGAGTTTCTGTCTTTATCAGTCATCTTGTCGAACTCATCGATAAGACAGACACCGCCATCGGCAAGAACTAAAGCACCGCCTTCAATTGTCCACTCTCCACTGGCATGGTCTCTGTGCAAAGCAGCTGTTAAACCGACAGCACTTGCGCCTTTGCCTGTTGTATAGATGGAACGAGGTGCAATGTCTCTGGCGTATTGAAGGAATTGGGATTTGGCTGTACCTGGATCACCAAGAAGAATGATGTTGATGTCACCACGTACTGTATGGCCTTTTTCTTCAACACGTGTACCACCGAAAAGTGACATCGCAATGGCCGCTTTGATATCTCTATGTCCGTGAATGGCAGGAGCGATGGCGTTGAAGATTCTTTCTTCTAAGTTGTCAGACTGTGAGAGTTTGATGATATGTTCTTTCTCTTCTTCTGTGATACTGAAAACATTATAATTATCACCACTTCTAAGGATATAATTGCTCTCAATGATAGTAGAAAATACTGCAAAGCCTGTTCCCTTGGTGTGCATGACGTGTTTGTAAACACCAGTCACATCAATTTCTTCACCTGGCCTAACTGTGCCTGCATTATCATCTAACAGGATGACTTCCTTTGTACGTGGAAGACGGCCTGGTGGAACTGAGTTTGGTGGCTCCTGAATTGTGATTCTCTGGTAATTGCGATATAATGTCGCTCCATCTTCCATTCTGAAGGGTCCTTTGGAGTTGCAAGCTGCGCAAAAGGCTGGTGGATAGATCTTTTCATCAGAAACTTCAAATGGACCATGAACTTGTCCGCATTTTTCACATCTCCACTTGATTTGGAGTAAATGTGGTAAAATATCGTTGCAGCGTGTGACAACACCCTTTGTTCTGACTAAAGAGTCTAAGTGAATCTGACGAAGATCACGAATGTTATCAATAATTGGAAGATGTGTAATTCTAACTGTAATTTTCCTGATATCAAGATTTGGATACATCTTTCTGACAACAAGAAGTGCTGCATCACTGAGGATTGGAATGATGATGTCTGGGGCATCGCCAAGCCATACACCAATAATTGTATTATGATGTGAAAGATCTAAGTAAGAAACTTCGAAACTTTCAAGGTTGTTTGTAGCAACTTTTCTGATTTTCTCTAAATATATAAGTTGGCCGTTAGAATCTTTGAATTCTTGGATGAAAATACGGAATTTGCGAGCAATTTCAATCTTAATTTCTTGACGCTCAAGATATGGTTGAAGTGGGCCAACAATATCTTGAAGGAAGATGTTCTGAGTACCATTATCTTGTTCGAAAATTTCATCGAAAGCCTTGATCTGTTGATTTGGTCTTTCAAGGAAGTTTCTTAATCTACGAGCTTCAATAGCATTACGTGCATCAACACTCCAGAAGCTTGAAGAGCCTTGTCTTTGAGCCAATTCGGAGTTGACTTGTGCAATTTGGTATGGTGTTAAACCTTCGTATTCTTCATTATCTAAACCTTCATTTTCGTAAACATCTAATTCTGGTCTAGCACGGTAATCACTACGTACTGTATTATAAAGATCTTCACCTTCTGGCTCAGAATCAACACCATTTCTGAAGCGTGTGTTCTGAACGTTTTCTTCATTCTCTGTTGAATCATCATCACTGTGGACTGGAGTCGAGCGGGGAGAATCGTCCGACATTTTTAAACGGCAGTAGAATGTCACTTTTCATATCAAAATTTTGTTTCTTTCATTTCTGATTGAAATATCTCGATATTATATCAATGAAATGATTTGTTGGACTGAATACATACTCTCTCTTGTATAGTTTCAATCTTCCAGCTCCATTCGGGGCAGAATTCAAAGAGAATAAAGAAATGAACATAGAATTTAAATGTTTATATTCACATGGATTAAATGGTATAGTCATACAGGTTTATTGGTGTGTTTAAGAGTAACTTTAATCAGATTTTGACACTTTTTATAATGTTTTTTAATTTATTAGTTTTTGCTCATTCTTGGGGACCCGTTTTTCATCAAACATGTGCTGAAGAATTTGCTCAAGAATTTTTACCGAATCTATCATATGATCAGTTTTATAATTTTGTTTTGGGAAATATTTATATTGATTCTCTTCCACGAAAAAAATATCATAATCTAAATAACGTCAAAAGCCTATTACTTGAAGATACTCAAAAGTCTGACAATATCTATTGGTTTGATCTAGGAATGCTCCTACATCTTACAGTAGATCTATTTGGTCACATGGGAAAACCAAATTCGTTTTTGCCACTTCGAAGTAGACCAAAGCATTACTTTGCTGAGTTTGTTGTTTGCTCATCAACTCTTCATTCTCGTAATGTTACAAAATATCCTTTAACTGACGAAGCCAGAGACCATCTGACTTACCTAAATGGAAGAAAATATAGACTGTACGAATATCTAGAAAACTTTATCAGAAAATTTGGAAAACTTCCATGGCAAAAATTTTTATATACGATCGAAGCAGATAAATGTGGGAAATGTACACCTCGAAAATATGCTCAAAGTAACTTACAATTGCATAAAACTGCAATTAAAAATGCAATGTGGGATACTCTTGTCGCATACTCAAATGGCGAGCTCACAGAGGAAAAGCACGCCCAATTGGTAATGAAAGAATTCAATTCTATTCATTGTTGCTTTTGAATTACAAAAATATAATATGATTTTTATTTGATATCCAAATTGTTTGTAAACCATGTTAATTTTAATTACAAATACAAAGCTTTTTATTGCTATTTTTTAAATTATAAATTATTGTCTTTCACAACACTCTGCCACCTTCGGACACTATTACACCTTCATAAGACCTTCAGCCGAAGATCAATGGTACAAATTCAACGATTCAATCGTTTCCAGGACGATCAGGGAGTCCGCCATTGACGATATCTTCGGCGGAGAGTCCGAAATATCCACTTATTCGTCTTCAAACTACTATAATTACTGGAGAGGCTGATCCAGCGGCGAATCGTACTCCGCTTACATGTTAGTGTACATGGTCAATATTATCTTAAACAAGTGGCTGGTATAACCTTCTTATTGGACCATCAAAATCATTATGATATGGTTCAATTTCAACACTTTGCAAATCTCTTCTCTCTTCCAATTTCTTTTTCTTCTTGGCCTCTTCTATATAGCGTTTCCATTGTTCTCTCTTTTCTTTTTCTTCTTGTTCTCTTTTAAATTTAACGACTGGACCCTGAAGATATAAGAGAAAACCAAAAACTTTACCATACGTGTCTTCGGGTAAAGGAGTACAATTTTCTTCTAATCTTTTATCGGAGCATATCTTGTATGGGATGTAACATTGACCAAATATTTTCGAATATAAAGATCTATCCTTCTCTGGTGTTCTCTCGAATTCCAAAACGAGCTTTTTGAAGTCTGACAATCTTTGCATATCATTCGCGTAGGCTGGATAATATTTAAGTATTTCTTTTTCCAATAATTCACGCAACTCGTAAAATTTATCGACAATTTCTTTTGTTGGCTTAAATAGTTTTATGTATCGTAAGTAAGTATCGTTAAAAGTTCTCCATACAGTAAAAATATTATTAGTAAAATTTGCCATATCTAAATATTTTTGAAAGAGCGGGGCAGAATACATTCTTAGAAGCCGTAAATCTTCTTTGAGTTCTGGAGTATGTGCATTTACAAAATCGGTAACATATTGGAAAAAATCGGAATATTTTGCTGCTAATTGTTGATTATATTCCATTAAAAACTTTAAAAAGTGATAAAAATTTAAGGGTGCCTTATAGATGATAACGTAAACATCACAAAAATAATCTTATTGAACTCGAATATATTGATCATCTTGACTCTAAGTACTCAATATAATAGCTTTAAAAGTGTTTTTCTGTGAGTGGTCTATCGTTATTAGGGCACCATTAAAAATATTATGAATGATTTTGAACAAATAAAATTTTATTCACAAGTGATTAAAAATTTGCGAAATAGTGGCCGGCTCGTAAAAAGTAACACAATTGTAGCATGGCCCATGGTCTTTAAAAATAAATTTGAGAAATTTCGGAAATCATAATAAGAAATATAGGATATGAAGGAAATACGTATGAAAGGATATATCAGAGAGAATAAATATTTATAAAAAATATAGAAATCAAAATAAAATAACTTACGTAGTGAAAGCGAGGAACATAATTACAGCGAGAAGGATTGTAAGAACAAAGCAAGCTACCCAAAGCCATGTTGTCTTACTAGACAACAATTTTTGCATTTTCTGAGTAACAGTTTCGATTTTGTTATCTGTTCTATCCATATGGTCATTGACTGCATCAAGACGATCGTTCTGATCACGAAGTTCGTCTCCAATTTGATTAGAAATAACGCGAATTTGAGCAACTTCATTTCCGATCATATCAAGATTTTCATCTTGGCGCTGTAACTGAACTTGCTGGTTTTGAATTTCAGAATCGATTGCACGTTGATGGTCGTCAATTTTAGCTCTTGCGACGCGATCTCTCTTTGCAGCCGCTCTCATCTCTGGAGTATCTGGTGGAGGAGATGCGAGATGACTCTCGATCTGGGAGATTCTTCCTCTTGACTTTGAAATAAAGGCGCGTCTATTATCAACTTCTTGTTGAGTGATATTTTTGAATTTTGATGGATTTGCTAAAATCATTGCATTCATTTTCTCTAAGTCGATAATTTGTTTCCTGATTGGTTCAAGCTTTGACTGGATTTCGCTTTTTACCCAATCTGCACGTTGCTGGCTCTGTACACTCGAACGGAGAACTTCCCATTCACGGGTTTGCTGCTCACAGTTCGAAATGCCTTCATCTACTTCATCACGAAATCTGAAGTATGGATCTTCTCCTTGATTCATATGTTTGAAAAATTGTCATAACCGTCAGTTTTTATCGTCAAAATTTATTTGTCACTTTTTAATGATTTTTATTTCCCCATTTATTAGATATCGGATTTAGCCAATGAAAATACATTAGAAAGTTGATTTGAGTTAAGAGGAGATGACTCTAGAACGAAATATTACGGAATTTTAATGGATTAAATATGTTTGATGTGAAAATACTAATTCCTTCTAAATAATCAAGCAAAGCCAAATGCTGTTCAGAATTTATGTTAGGGATAAGAGAAACTCTTCACAAAACTCGAGATAATCAAATGTATTTTATTTCATAAGAGAAGTACAAAGAATTCAGCAGAAAATACAAATCCAATCTAGCATCTTCATCCAAAAATTAAAGCATGATATACTATTGTGCTTGAAAATCAAATTTGAGATAGATTTTCAAAATTATAAAAGAACCTTTTACAAAAAAAAGATTAAATCATATACGAAAAGATTTTAGATTTTTACAAACTGATTTTATTTTGAAATAAACTGAAATTTTTTGATCGAATTTTGGGGTTTATAATAAAAATCATTCGTATACATTTTAGGCAAGACAACCGTCCTTCTAGTATAATAAATTCCACTTGCCAATTTATTGTAAAATTATTTTATGTCAGGAAATCAAATAATATAAGTATCTATTGTTAAGCAATATTTTAATTCGATAAATTCAAATCTTCTCAATTATCCTCTAAAACCCTATCAAATGAACTTAAAATTCTATGAGTTGATTTAAATTTTGAATAACTAATCAAAAAATCATTAATGCAAGATGATTGATGACATTCTAGATATAGATTGCCTTGAGAAAAATATATTTTTACAATCACATGAAAATACAATTACAATTCCACAGCCTATATACTCAGGAATTGAACAAAATTCTACCTCTTTTTATCAATTTAAAGATCCAATTGAAATCAATCATTGCAATCCATATAATGATGTACAAGAATGTACAACTATTGAATGTAATTACATTATACCAGCTCCTGATGTTGTATTTCATGAAATTTGTTATGATCTCCCTCCACCAAGAGAAGATTTACAGCAAAAATATGTTTATATTCTAAAGAGTGGCAAGGTACTGGAATTTGATCATCCATTACCGGAAAATATCCCAATTGACGAGCTTTTCAATTCAGAGACACATTCAGAAGAAATTGAGCATCATAGAATTCCAAAATCAGACAGGTACCTAATGGCACTTTCTTCATTATGCCCATTCGCAGGCTATATAGCATATTTCGCTCTTAGAAAAAAGCGTCCAGCTTTTGCAGAAAAACTAAAACTTGCGGGTCTCATTAATTTAGTTGTAGTTACCTCCGTAATTTTAATTTTTGTGCTATAATTTGTAAACTTCACTGTTTTCTATCATATTAGAATAATAAATAATATTTTTCTACAATATCTGCATGCCTACGAGAAAAATAAACTGATGTTACCAAATACCTAGATTTTTAGTGGAACTGAGAATGCGAGTTGATAATGCAATCACAATATTTTCTATTCTTTTTATAAATTTATCATGATTGAAGTTTTTTTTCATTACATCTTTGCATGAGTTTGCAATGATGTGATATACAACTGAACCACAAAGGATGTTCGATGGGTAAGATTCAGAAATGATCGCTTTAGCTCCAGGTTCGAACACTGAAGAGAAATTAGAGAAGTTTCTCGTTCCGCAGTAGTATATCAAGTTTACATCAGTCTTAGTGAAAGCAGAAGATCCACTATATGTTGCTCCTAAGCTAATTATCAGGACACGGCCAACATTGGAACCGTAGAATGAGAAATTCCATATGTGCTCAACGATCTATGGGATATTCTTGACCATGCTGCAGTTCATGAATGACTTGTCACCGATGTATACGACTGACGGAGGGATCGTGAACGAGAGCTTGATACAATTCATGAATGCGTAATCAGTTATAATTTTGATGTTCATGTTTATTCTTAGGCTCAAAAGAGACTTACATCCTGAGAAAAGACCTTCTGGTATTGTGTAGTACTCTTGGCTCAATGATGATGCCTACATCAATTTCTTCGGTGTTGATGTGAGATCCCGCTTGATGTGACGAATTCCAACTGATTTCAGATTCACGCAGTTCTTGAATGTGTAAGATGATAAGGAAACGTCACACTCGATGGAAAATGTTTCTATCTGTTTATCTGCAAATGCATATGAATCGATTCGAGATATCGTTGTCCCATCACCGATGTTCAAATACTTCAACCTGAATGATGCGAATGTGATGCAAAGATTCGGTCCAATGTTGAGAGTCGTTATACTGACGAACGAGTCAGTGACTTTCATCCTGTATAAGCAGTCTCCCTTATCACAGAGAATTTGGCAGCGAGATACAGTTTTTAAAGGAAAAATCGCAATATACAATTATATCACAAAAAAGTTAACACGCCTGCCAGTTCTTTAAAAAAAAGAGAGAGATAACTTTAAATATTTTTAGGTAATTGAAAATATTAAGAGTTATTTATTAATCAATTTTAAGATGATTATCTGGAATTTGTTGATATTTGCAATTTTTATGTGTCTTTGTTTCTTCATTTGTTGCTAAATATGGTTGAATGAAACTATAGAGGTAATATTCGTATTTATTAAGAGGAATCCAAGATTGTGTAAATTTAACTTCAGAAAGTTTATAAATATTTGTCGCATTGCAATAAAATGGTTCCCCACGTTCACCATTTTCGTCGATTTGTTCTAAGGCAATAAAAGTCATATTGAAATTTTTTTCTGTTTTTTGGGTATAAACAAAATATAGCCTATGTTTTTCCTTGTACGGACTAGTATTTTTCATTATGGCGTTAAATAATGGTACTACAGTCGCAACTTGGATATTTAGTTTGTGATTCAAGAAAACATCGAGATATTTAAATTTATGCTTTCGAAATTCTTCTTGGGAATCTGTGACTAAAAAGTTAATAATGTCATCACGCTTTGTAGCTGTTTCAAGTTTAAGAGAAATAATATCATAAACATTGGTTCTCTTGTGCTTGATGTAGATATATGCAATTTGATTGAAGTTTTCATCATCAATATTTACAGCAAATGAAATTGATCTAAAACTAGTTTCGCAGAATAGATATTTATTACAATTGAATTTGATGATTTCTTGAATAGATGAAATATGATCATATAAATGCGAAAGGAAATGCCTGTTTAGAATCTGAGTACAATTATCATACACATTAAGGTAATTATCGAGTATGGAATGCATGGGAAAAGTAATAAATGATAAATTATTTTAAGAGCTTTACAAATGACACTAAGTTTAATTTGTTTAGTTTTTGTAATAGTCCATTATACAATAATTAAGATAAAATCAAAAACCGCCCAGTAAATTTAAATGTCTAAAGGGTGCTTTATAGACGATAACGTAAATATCACAAAAATAACCTTATTGAACTTGAATATATGGATCACATTGACTCTAGGTACTCAATGTAATAGCCTTAACAGTGTTTTTCTGAGGGTGGTCTATCGTCTTTAGGCATCCTTAACCCTATAGAAAAAAGTTAATTTAATACTTTACAAAAAAAATTGAATCGTGAAATGAAATTTTTAGATCAAAGATAATGGAACAAAATCCAATAATTAGTAAAATTAAGCAAAATGATTTTTTTAATTGTGTCACTTTTTGAGCTCAAATGAATTGAATCCAATAAAATTGATCAAAGAGATAAGAAATAAAAAATAGATTTTCTACTATGCAAAGAAATAAATGTTAATATCAATATATAAAAACCATTTAATCTACACAACAGTTAATTCAACTAAATTTTTTGGAACATTAACAAATGAACCCGAAGGTGTCTTACATCGGAAGCAGTTTGGATATTCATTCACAATACAGAAGTAAAATCCCGGTCTGTAGTTAATTAAAGCGTATCCAAAATCAGATTTGAGCTTACAGATAGTTCGAGTAAATGAAGAAGGGCCAAAGTATGATGGCTCTATTTTTCCAACGACGCCATTAGATAATAATTCAACAGTTAAAAATTTTTTGTTCCTTTCACGAACTTCTACAAGATCTCCAATAGCCACCACCAATCCAGCTTCTTGGGGATTTTCGTATGGCTCCACAGCTACACAAACTTCACATTTCAACATTTTCTCGTAAACAATCTTTGGAGAAAGTAAATCAAATATATTAAATTGTAATTCTACTTGCTTAACAGCTGTATCGCAGTTGTGCGATATAACTCTCTTTAAGTTTTCAACGATTGCTTCATCTTCATCTTCTTCTACTATTTTTTCAATCTTTTCTGCTGCGGATTCGCTCTTTGTAATATACATAGTAGCGAGATTCGATATAACACTATTGAGAGTACCAATTGTTGCGTCAATTAAATTATAATAATCTTTTTCGAGTAATTCGAATGAATAAAACACTTTTTCGACTTCCAAACAGTAACTTCTTCTGACATTTGATAGTGTTTTGCACGCATTTAATGCAGCGATTTCTTCTCTTTGGCATTTTTGAATTAATTGCTCCGATTTGTATGGATCTAATTCTGCTTCAAGTTCAGCACATGCAGCTTCGTATTCTTGATATGCTTTTTTGTACTGTCCTTCGCCAATATCTAAAGCAATTTCGGCTTGATTAAAAGACATTTGAAACGCGCGGCATTTTTCTTGTGCTCTAGTATAAAAGTTGCTAAGTGGAGAATTTATTGATTCAATAATCGCAAGTTTAAAATTATTTAATCCATGAATATCGATGACATTTTCGGAAATGTATTGAATAAATTCTTTAAAGAATGTGGTGGTATTTTCTCTGCTCGTAATAAAGCTGTAATCCGAATTAACTTTATTAACTTGTTCGATAATTTTTGAAATTGATGCAACTAGCTCTGTAAACATATCTAAAAGATCCTTAGTATCGGAAGCTCTCCTTTCTGTGGATCTAAGAATCCTTTTTATCATTTCATGGTAAGGATTTTCATCAACTTTTCTCCGCTCCATGAAATAAAAAATGACATTTTATTTAAGGGTTTCGTTTTGCTAAAATTGTCACTTTTATAGCATATTTGTTTTTGGATGTTTTGCGAAACCAAAAAAAAAACTATGATATACAATGTGTGTGTAAAGAAAATACTTTATTTACTAGTTAAAAAATCATTTGGTATTGATCAAGTTATTTTTTCTGGATAAGATATTATATGGATAATTGGATAGAAAATACAATTATATAATCTTGTACCTGGTTTAATTAAGCTAATTGTCATCAGAAACTTGTAATTTTTATGAATTTCAGATTTTCTTTTCATTACTGCTTTTCTTAATAGGTCAAGTTCTTATTTACGTTATAAAGTATGATATTTACAAATATCAAGTTATCATGTTTTTTGAGAAATTAGTAGTAGGATATGACGGGTTTTGTGACTTTTTTTGTTACATCTATATATAGACGATGCATTAAAATATATTTATTTATAAATCATTAAAAAAATTAAAGTTAATTTTAAAATAATTTATTTTTTATCTTTTATAAAAGAAGCTATATATAGATGATGTCAGATATTCCGCGATTAATTAAACATCATTTAAATCCTGAATGGGTTAAACTTCTTACGAAAAATTAAAACTTAGTTATGTTTATTATTTTATTTTTTTATTTTGTATGAAATGAGCGTCAAAACTAACAACGTTAAAAAATTAGGATTCACAAACGAGGAAATAAAGGATATATTAGAGGAGGTGGGTTATGAAGTTGATAAATATTATTTAAGAAATTGTAAAAAATTCGCGGAGTTATTAAATGATTTAGATTATGATGGAAAAATGAATAAAGATGATGTTATAAATTTCTTATATCCCACATCTGAAGAAGAAAAACCTAAAGAACCTGATGTTTTCCCCGAATATTATGAAGAACGAATTAAAGATGATGAATACGATGAAATTGAAAGACTGGAAAAAATAAGAGATGAAATAGATGAAAAAATTAAGGAATTAAGAGAAGTTGAAAAATATAATGAAAATGAAGTAGAGGGTTTAATGAATATCCCAGCTTCAGAATCAGAAGTACAGAAATCTCATGAAGAAAGATATAAAAATTATGTCTCAGAATCAACACAAAATTTATTAGATGGTGAAATAGACGAAACACTTTCAGAAGAAGGTACTAAATTTATTCGTAAACATAAGTTACAATTTATTGATAATGAAGAATACCCCTGTATCCTACTTTCACCACCTCTCGATTCTGAGAAATTCAAAAAAGCTCTTAAAAACGTGACATATGCAACTAATACGATTAAGAAAGAAGATCATGATATTTACACAAATTATTATTTAAATAAATGCACAGGTGTTGATAAAGTTTTTGATTTATTAGATAAAATATCAAAAGAAACCATTGGAACATATAAAATTTTATGTGATTGTGGTTTCATTGTTGAAGATACTAATAATGTTTCATATGAAAGAACAGCACCGAAGGAAGATGAAGTGGAAAGGTCTATACCATTCGTTATTAAGAATATAAAAGATATGAAAACTTATAAACATTATATTTATTCATTTATTTCAGAAAAAATGGAAGCAACCCATAAAACATCTTCTCATCATTTTATAGCTATTCATACATTCCTTTTCAAAGTTGTGAAATTAAATAAGACAGGAATTAGATTTAATGTATCAGGGTACGCATTCTTGAGTAAATTAAAATGTATTCGTCACGTCGCAGATGATAAAAATTTATGTGTTCTTAATTCATTTTATGGGCTTTAAAAAATAAACTTTATTTTTATTTATTTTTTAATTTTTTATTCTTACATAAATGAACAAAAACGGAACAGCTAAAATGAATGATAATCAAATTAGAGCAGAAGGTAGAAGGTTATTTAAACGCTTCTATAACATTCCTGATGGTGTTAATCCTAAAACTCGTAGAAGCTATTTAAATGAAGCAATAGATGCATATGAAGGGTTTGACATTTCATCAGAAAGTGAGAGATTAGCGAGAATGTTAAATGTTAATATTGATTTCTATTATTGTGATCCTCAACCAGAAGACGTGGACATAAATAAGGTAGACTTTCCATTAGTGGAATCAATAATGATAGATCCAGAATTTGAAACAGTAAATATTTTATTAACACAGAGTCCATGTGGAAAACTTCACGCTGACAGAATAACAGACGTTGAAGCACTCACCGGCTATAAAGTTTGTCCATATTGTAAAGAAGAAGTTTATTCTATCCGTGATGATCCAGAAAGGAAAAACCAAAGAAGATTTTTAAAGCATTGTGAGAAATGTAAAGAAAATAATGGAAGATTAATTCAAGACGTTCAGTTGCAAAAGACCAGCAACCATATGCACCACATATTACGAAACAGAAGATATATCAGTGGTTATTAGCTCACAATTTGCAGAAATATTATAAACCGACAAGATATTATATTACTTTTGACTTTGAAACATTAGAGACTAAAGAAGAATTACAACTTTCTGAGTGTGCAACTTTGAACGCTTACTTAAAACCATTCATGGTATCATCAACGGTTAAATTAAATGATAAAACATATACGAGGAATTTTTGCTTAACTTCGAGTGATTCTTTTATTTCTGATTGGATTGAGTTTTTATTTTCAACCTGTTCATTAGTTGTTGAATCAAATATGAGTCAATACAATGAATTATTGAAGTCGCAAACGGCGGGGACTTTGTCTCATACATTAAATGAAAAACAGAAGGAAGCATTTAAAGAACTTCTAGATGAGGAATTCAATAAAGTGAATATCATAGTGTTTTAATTCGGGAAAGTTTTGATTTAAATTTAATTCTTCATGATTTAAACACTGCAAAATGGAAAATAAAATCAATTGCTGGGTTCATCTTCAACAATTTAGCAAATCATTGTAAAGAAAACAAACGTTCCATATGAATTGAGATTTATTGACATCAGAAATTATATAGCGGGTGGGACATTAGACCAATTCACTCAAGATTCGGAAACAATAAATCACGTGTTAAATCCTTTTTCCCTTATCAATTCATCACATGGGAAAATTACGAAGAAGAATTATATAAGAGAGGAACCATTCACGAAAGATTCATTTTATTCAGCATTAACCCAAGAAACTATATCAGATAGTGATTATCAAATATATCTCAATGATGCTAAAAATTTTAAGAATAGATTAGAATATTTTATTCATTATTGCAATAAAGATGTTGAAATTATGATTGACCAATCGATAAAATTATTGAAGAAACATTTGTTTATAAAATTGATATGCTTCATAATCTTTCTTTATCATCGAATGCTTCAATGATTCGTTACGCTTTAGCATATAAAGACTTTAATCCTAATGAAAAATATCTGAGGAAGAGATAGAATCGAGTTTTGAATTAACGAAAAAGTATTGGAAATATAAAATTGAATCATATAAGAAACAAGATGAAAAAGCAGAAAGGGATACTAAAAATAATGTTTCAATGGATGATTTTCAATACTATCACGATTAATCCTTTCATCTAAATGCAAAATGTGTGGTAAGCGTTTACATATGCTAATAAACAACATTAGATAGAATCGATAATGAAAAACCACATACCAAAGAAAATTGTCAGTTAATGTGTTGTTATTGCAATGTCGTAAAATCAAATAAAGATGAAGATGTTTCAACGTTTAAGAATCAATTTAAGAAATTATGCATTAAAAAATAATTTACCAATGACTTTAGATTCAGTTGAAGCTTATCACATTCTCCGTAATGGAATTACTGGTGGTTTATCAAATGTTCAACATAGAGTAAATCTTAAAGGAATCACGCACATTAATAAACTTGCATATAATCCAGAAACTAAAACTGTATCAAATGAGGACACCACCAACATTATGACTCATTTCGTTGGTGTTGATTTTAATTCATTATATCCTTCATCATTTTCATCTAATCCTCATGATTTCATTCAATATACTGACCATAAAATGTATATGCCGGGAAGATTGAATGGTGTTATCATTTGTGATACAGCAACAAAGAAAGCAAAAGCACTGGGAATTATTAGAAAAAAAAATACTTTATTTGTGGCTGAAGTAAAGGGTCACATTGATGAAAAATACATTAATGATTACATAAACTTTTTACCGATAATAAGAAACTTAGATATTATCACAGATGAAAAAACAATTGGCAGTTTTATGTATAATTACATGAAATCAAACAATCTACCAGTTGACCAGAAACAGAGGAAATTAACTCAGTTAGCATCAACACACAACCAATATCAACCATTTTCTTCTTATTATCTTTGGTATCTAATAGACAGATTTCATTTTATCATCGATGATATTTAATCAATTTTAACATTTACTAAAAACACTTGTTTTAATGAATTTGCGAACGAATTTATGAACGAAAGACAAAAGGCTGAATTAGAAGGAAATAAAGGAAAAAGTTTATTTTGCAAGATTTCACTTAATGGATCATATGGTTACGATGCAATGAATACGCAAAATTACGCAAAGACTAAAATAATGAATGCACAGAAGGCACGCGTTGCATGTATGTCAAATAAGTTTAAAAACATAAGAGAAATAGGTGAAGATACATATCAAGTGATGCTTAAAGATAGATTTTATAGATGTGATACATGTTTACAAGAGGCATTCTTCACTTTAGATAATGCTAAATACTGGTGGTTTTCATTTATGATTTTATGTATAAATGCTTGAATGTTAATCGTTTTCATTTCATTGAAGGTGATACTGATTCATCTTATTGGGCAATCGCTGGCGACCCAAATCTTCCTAACACTCAAGCATTTCAAGCAATTGTTACCGATAAACAATTTTATGATAAAAACATTTTCAAATTCGCACCATTTGATTTCTTCTGTTTTGATGAGAAATTTAAACCTAAATTAAAGAATAAAGCTGAAGAAAAAGCACATGAGAAGAAGTTATTGGGTTTAGCAATTGAGAAACAAGGTGATAACATGGTTGCTTTATGCCCTAAGTGTTATACATCATTCAACGGTTCAATTGATGGAAGTGATTTTAAAAAGATTGCACAAAAAATGAAAGGTGTTAGTTTACGACAAAATAAACAATTAACACCTAAAATTATTTGGATATAATAATGATAAAGTGATATTGATGGTCAGAATATTAATTTACAACTTAAAAACGGGTCAATGACTCGCTTAACAATCGGTAAGACTGCATTAACAGGAGCACACACTAAGGTTGTATGTTTGTGAAAATGGATGTTGTATGCCATTTATTTAATACAATTTAAAATTTTATTTTTAATAAAATGCCACAGAAGAGACAAAAGGAACCGTTAATGATGGTTTTGATACTATGATTCAAAGAGGTGGGCACCCTTAAAACATTTATTTTATTTTTATATAAATGGATAACGCAGATTTAGAAAATTTAATTGATGATTTAGTATTTAATCAAAATTTTCTTAATTATTATGAATTAAAATCATATCTCCAAAAACATAATAACAATATAACGGGTGATGATATGGGTTATTATTATCCGTATTATAAAAATGAAATTTTGAAATATCATGATAAATAATTTCTGTAATAAAGACAAAATTAAAAATAATGAATATACAAAGGAAAAACTAAATCACAACTTAAACAGTTGAAAGATTTCAAAAATAAAGTATTAACAGAAGAAGATATTGAATTGATATTTAAATTATATAATCCTGAGCCGCAAAAGCCAAAGGAACAAAAACAAAAGAAGAAAAAGCCGAAAACAACACCAAAAGAGAAAGTAGCAAATGTTCAACAGCCAAAGGTGCAAAACGCCCAGGCCCTTCAGACCATAAATGAAGCACAAGCTTTAATTTATGATTCATTAGTTAAACCATATTCAGCCCGACTTTTAAATGAAGATCAACTTTTGGAATTCATCCTTCAACATAAACTCGAAGCGGGAAAGTATATCAAACCTTTATATACAGCATATTTAAAACAAATGAATAGAATACATCCAGAATTAATGAAGGGAGGAATGAAATCCAAAACTTCATCATCCAAAATCAAAGCAGATAAAATTAAACCACTTGCAATACCAAACCTCCAACGACAGTACCTCCTCCTTCAGTTAATCCTTCATCATTCACTTTATTATATCCATTTCAAACATTAAAGAAACAAAAAGATTTTAAAAAGGATTTCAAGATATTAAATAAGCCAATTGACCCGAAAATTCAACCGTTAAAGGAAAAATTTAGTCGCCCTTCATTTGCTCCATATCCATATTCATACGAAATCGATCATTTAGAATATTCAAAAGGAAACGTTACTTATTTATTTGCCATTAACATTAACACTAGATATTTATATTGCATTCCAGTGAAAGGGAAACAGAACAGGAAACAAGAAGAGCTATTCAATACTTACTAGATCATGAAAGAGTAGATAATATCAGGGGTGATGGTGATAAAGGATTTCAGGCAGCTATGGCTCATTATTTCCCACAAATTAATTTTTACTTTTCATCCTCTCCATATACGTTTCATAATAAAATAGTTGATGCGGTAATGAGAACTCTTAGAGATGCGTTAGGGGTTAACGGTCAGATATACTGGGATGGAAATCATGACTCCATCATACAGCAGTTAGTATATTATTACAATAATACATGGCATAGAACTATAAACATGAAACCAGTGGAAATGAAAAATGATATTTCAAAAGAATGGGAATATATTAGAAAGCAAATGGAAAGGTTGAATGATGTTAAACGTGAACAAATTAATTCGGGGCTCATGAATTTTAAACAAGGGATAAAGTTTTGATTCATCTCGATTATGGAAAAACTGATAAATCAATGACAAAAAGAAGACGAAGATTTGACACAATAGCTGAATTTGTTAGATATATTAACGGCAATGCATTAGTTGAAGTTGACAATAAATTAATAGAAATTCCGATTTATTTTATTACTCCATTATATTTAAATAATATTTAATTTTTTTTATTTCGTAAGAAATGAGTGACAACAAAGCAGCCAAGAGTCCAGACAATGAATATAAAAAGAAACTAAACAGAATTAAATCAAAAATATGCTATTACAAAAAGAAGACGAAGATTTGACACAATAGCTGAATTTGTTAGATATATTAACGGCAATGCATTAGTTGAAGTTGACAATAAATTAATAGAAATTCCGATTTATTTTATTACTCCATTATATTTAAATAATATTTAATTTTTTTTATTTCGTAAGAAATGAGTGACAACAAAGCAGCCAAGAGTCCAGACAATGAATATAAAAAGAAACTAAACAGAATTAAATCAAAAATATGCTATTACAAAAAGAAGCCGCAATGCGGTGGGGCTGAAAACGATAAAGAGAGGAAAGAAATAATCGAAAAATTAGAAACTTACCGTTCAATCCTTAAACTGAGTGAAGCAAAATAAAAGAATTTAATAGAATAAATAAATTGATTGGAAGAGATGAATTTAATAAAGATGAATTTTTAAACTCAATCCAAATTTAATTTTTATTCCTCATCTTCTTTCCATCATTACTGCATAACCGCATCTTCTCGGTTTTCGTGGTTTGTTGTTTTTAATTAGTTCTTGCATCATTTTTATCATTTCCTCCCTTGTTATGATTCGTGGTAAATTTTGAGCTTGTGGGGTATCCATTTATATAAAAATAAAATTTTGTTATCAGTTATTTTATCGTTAATGGTTTTTAGGTTATTCAATAATTAATTATTTTTGAATAACTGAAGGTGTCACTACGTCACCATGTGTCACTCGGTTAATTAACTTCTCTTAAAAAATGAGACAACATGACATTTTGACAACACAGCAGGATTAATGAGGAAGGCACTTATGAAGCATTTTTGAATAACTGAAGGTGTCACTACGTCACCATGTGTCACTCGGTTAATTAACTCCTCTGAAAAAATGAGACAACATGACATTTTGACAACACAGCAGGATTAATGCAAAAATAAATTCAAATCATACTTTATAAAGCTTCATTTACAGGTATTTCATCGTCAGTAAATGAATCCTCATTATCGTTTGGTTCAACCTGTTTATATAATCCTTTCATTTCTTCTTTCAAAACATAACACCATGTTTGTTTACCATCTATTCTTCTCTGTTTCTTATCACATTTATCTTTAATGCTCATTTGGAAATTCTTATCTTTCATGTCTGATGGTTTGCAGAATAGAGCATTTTTACATGTCATACCTGCACACAATTCATCATAATGTGTATTTATCCATACATCTAAAGGATTTGTTGATAATTCAATTAAATCTTGTTTGGCTTCAGTCATCGGTATGATTCGTACATTAAATGATGAAAGGTCATATTGCATAAAATATGTTAGTAAATTATCATAAAATTCCTTAGTGCATGAATCCATTAAATTCTTGAAGTAATCAAATTGACCCTTGAATTTACCATTAACTCTTAAAACTACGTATCTTCTGTCTCCAACTTCAATTTTAACAGGGTAGACGTTGTTAGTTACGAAAATGAAATTAGCAACATTCTGAGCAGTTCTTCTGGGTTGATTCTTTTCATTAATTCTAATCTCATTATCCGTAATAATTGATTTCAAAGCGTTGAAGTTTGCGAGTCTGTCTTCACCTACATTCTTGAGTTCATTAAGTACAAGAAACATTTTATTCTCAACTACTGAATTGAAATTACCCGTTAGCTCACTTATTTCGGTAATGTTTTTACATGAATAACCAGCGAGAAGTTCAGAAATAATGTCTGTAAATCTGTTTTTACCTGTTCCCTGAAGTCCTTTCAAAATAATTGCTGTTTCATTCTTGATTCCAGGATGTTGAATCATTGATGCAATCCAGCCGAGAAGGTATTTATACACTTCATCATTATTATCACAAATGGCTTCTTTAATGAAATTCATAAACATCTCAATTTTTGAGTAATCTGGTTTTTCGAGAACGTTGTATTTATAACCTTGAAACGTTGAGAAAACATCTGGGGAATCAGATTTAAAGCAAACACCCTTAACGGTTAATGAAGACAATTGATTTAATAGTACGTCCCATGCTGTTATTGTTTTACCTTCTTCTTTAAATAATTTAATCATTTTAAGTGACTCTTTCATGTTTGATTGAAGAACGAATGATATTTGATTCATTTTGTCGTGGATATTATAGTCCTTTTGAATGAAATATTTGTTTCCACAATCTACAACAACGGATTACACGTGATAAATCCTCAATTACTTCAGAACTGTTTTTATACTGATGATTTTCAGCCTTGCGTCTAATATCTGTTATCAAAAACGAGTCATCAAGTTTTATATCAAATGTTATTTTTGGCTTACGTAATAAAGGTAAAACATATTCATCATAATATTCCTTTTGATATAGTTTTAGAATCTTCACTAAAACAAATGGAGAAGTCATTAAATGTGCATATCTACTACGTGCTTTTTCAAAATTACTTTTTGCATTTTCAGTTAAGCTGCAGAAGTTATAAACGTTATCGTATGCTTCATTAATTAAATGATTAGGTAACGAATTAATAGCTTGAAACAGTGTGAATAATGTAACTTCTTTTTCTAAATTCATGTTTCCACCATCATTATGTACTTCAAAATCACTGATGCCATCAACTATGCTCTGGGCAAGTTTATCGTCAATGTTTACATCTTTGTTTTCATTCATGATAGTCTTTATTTCTTCATTCTTTTGTTCAACTCTTACCTTAATATTCAAATCATTTAATATATCATTCACTGTTCTAGTTAATGTTGAATCATAACTTCCGCGAATGAATGAGTATGTTTTTATTGGTTCTGTTGCATTCTTGCGAACTCTTGAATCAGCCATAACCACTAATGAACGTTTTGAATCATCCATTGAAGTCATGATATCGATATCATAATCATTGCAGGAATAACATTTAATCATTCTGTTCGAAACTGCATAGAAGAAATTAGTGTTGCAATAAATGTGAAGACCTCCTGAAGCGGTTTTAACGATAACATCTTTATCCGAAAGTTTTGATAAAATATCTTTTCTAACTGTTTCTTTAAGTTCATCATTGTACGATTTATTGATATCAACATCTATAATCGTTAAATTTGAAATTTTATTTACTAATAAAGCTGTACCAGTTTTCCTTCCTCTTCCTCCATCGTGTTTGAGGTAGTTATGTAAATCAATCTTGTTTTCACCAATTCTTTCGTTGAGGGTTTTAGTTTCTGCCACAACTAATTCCTCAGCTAATGAATCAATAACTTTTTCATCAGAAACGATATAGTTGCTGTTGTTGTTTGTTGCTGTCATTTATATAGGAATAAAAAAATAAAAATAATTTTAAAACTAACTTTATTTTTGGACTGCATCAAATTTCCAGGACTGTTGTCAAAATGTCATGTTGTCACACTTTTTAAAAGAAGTTAATTAACCGAGTGACACATGGTGACGTAGTGACACCTTCAGTTATTCAAAAATAATTAATTATTGAATAACCTAAAAACCATTAACGATAAAATATATTTTTGGTCGTTTATGACAAAAATAAATGGTTCATTTACTCACAATATTTTTGTACAAAACGACCCCAAACTTTTAACTTCTTTTCTGCAGTTCATCCATTACTTCATTACCTAATTAATTACAGACATAAAATATATTTAGTTCATTCGGTACCATGCAAATACAGTCACAAATGGTGGCATGTAATCTTTACCCAAGCCTGTTGGATTTGTTGTGAAAGTATGGGCATGATTTCCTCCTGGTTCAGTTTGTCGAAAAGTCTTTTTTGTTGAATCGTTATAAGCTGGAGATAAAACATCATAACCGGCTTCATAGTCTGAGTTGTATAATGGGTGGTCTCTTAATGAGTGGCTATGGTCGCCAGAAAAGTTTGTAGTTCCTGTATGAGTGTGCGGTGGAAGGTTTGCTTCTTTAATTTTCTTCGAACTCCTGTTTGCTTTGAATATCTAGCACAGTATAAGAATTTATCTACAATCTGCTTCCACGTACCAAAACCTAAAACTGTTGCTGGATTTGTTGAATTCATTGACGTATAAATAGAACCAACAGGATATAATGTTTGAAGTATTTCATTTTTCATGCTTGTAATCACATCATTTACTTCCGACTTCTTTGCATAATTTTCATCAACATAAGTTTTATCTGCTTTAAGGTCTAAACATCCTGAAACCCATTCTGTATCAGCTTTAACTTTAAAAGTCTCCGATGTCCATTCCTTATCCGCCTTCTTCTCTAACTCATCGTTAACATAAGTTTTATCTGCTTTAAGGTCTAAACATCCTGAAACCCATTCTGTATCAGCTTTAACTTTAAAAGTCTCCGATGTCCATTCATGATACCATTCAACCTTTTCTTTAATTTCATTATCTTTTTCATCAACATAAACCAAATTTGCCTTCTTATTTAATTCACTATCCACATATTCCTTATCTGCTTTCTTCTCTAACTCACTATCCACATATTCCTTATCCACACTCTTCATTATGTCATTTAGGAAACCTTCTATGAATTCCTCATTTAAATTAAATCTTCCAATCTTCAAAACTTTAGGAAATGCATTTAATGCGTAATATCTCTGTTCTTCTGGTGGAATTGATGTTATATCATCCGTTATTCCTTTAATTTTTGAATTCATAAATAAAATTTCTTTTATATTTGATATCACTGCACCACCTTTGCAAACGAATTCGAAATGGTCATTTTTCAATACTATCTCCAAATCTCCATATTTCAACTTTGCGTTTGTTCTGCCGTCTTTGAATTATATGCATATATGGCGTATGTAATGGTCTGAAGGACTGGGCGCTTTGCGCCTTAAGTTGTTGTGGTTGCTTGTTTAATCATTTATTATGATTTAAAAATAAATATTTAATCCGTTATCTCATCAGCTATTTTCTCTATTTGAAATTGCCATAATATTTCATTCATAAATTCTAAATCACAATCAAATAGGTCAGTTATTCTAAATTTAATATTTGATAAATCTTTTGAATGAAGAATAAATGAATTCCCGGATAATTGAAACGGATATGATAAAGAAAATGTGTTTAAGTTGATGGATAAAATGTTTTGTATTGATGGGTAAGAGTTAGGGTCTAATGTTTGATGTGAAAATCTCATTGGGGTATTAACTTATCACATTTGATTAAAATGAAATTGGAACCAGTGTCAGAATACAAAACATCCCCAACATCTTTTTCAAAATTTAATATCCCAACAATGAACGAAGATGAGGAGTACAAAATTTAATTTTCAGCGGAAATTTAATAAGGTTATTTATTTCATCAAGTTCAAAAAGTTTATCAGGTTTTGATTTAAAATTTTCTTCATACCATACGATAAATGATTCATTTAAATAACTTAAAATCATGTTAATATCCCATTTCGCTATCACATTATTTATATACATATCATACGTTTTTTCAAGGTCATCTTTAATAAATGATATATAATCTGAAGGGTCTAAAAGAATGGGATTAAATTTACCACTCACAGAAACGAGAGTAACATTATAAATTCCGCTAACTGTTAAATTTAATTCACAGTTATTATTCGAAATAATATTGATAATTGACATTTTTATTACGATTAAAAATATGGTAAAGCGTTATTTTCCAGTGATAAATAAAACTAGAATAAGATTACCTCAAGAATTCATAAATTCAACGAATAAGAAATTCATTCATGTTATAAATTTTAGTGTTTTCAGAAATATGAGTCAGTGTCATATTCATCAACAGTTATATTTCACTTCATTCAAATTTAGTTCAATCAAACCCATATAATGACCATTTCATAAGATTTTCAGATGGTATTAAAATGTAATTGATAGATTAAAATATGAACAGATTGACAATATCGAATTTTTGGAATTTTGGTTTAAATATCCGATGGAAAAAAGATTGAAGTTAAAGATAAAGCTGATACTATAACAAAAACAATTACATGACCGATCCGGATAGTGGGGAACAAAAAGAAATAAAACAAACGATAGAAACTGGTGAAAGGTCAATTATTATTGATTATGATTCAAAGGATTATTATTCGATAATGTTAATGCTTGAATATTAAATAGCCTTAACAAAGAATTTTTCAAGTGATATTTTATATTCATCAACTATTTTATTATAAATATCATTATATGTTAAATGAAGTTCAGTTGTTGTTCCGTTCTTTGATATCTTAATTGTGCTAATATCCTTTATAGGATTTATTTTTGCAACTGTTCCGCAGCATGAAACCTCATCATCTATGAAAAATTGAATCTTAACGTCTGAATCTTGAACATCACAAAGAATGGCGATAATGTGAATTAATGATTCATAAGGTAAAATAATTAAACCGGATTGGTCAATTAAATTTATTATTGAATCATAATTATTAATTATTATATCACGGTAAATTTTCATTAATTCAGAATTAATGTCTATTTTATATGGGTTCTCGATGTTTGATGAAAGAGGTGGGGGTATGTTGGATAAGTGGGAATTTCAACAGGTTCTTTACCGGGTTCAGATAAAATGATTGGGTCTCCATTCTCATGGTTTTCTTCATTCTCCTCATTCTTCGGTAAGTCACGAGTTAATAAATTTGGTTGAGTTGCTGACCTTGTTAATTCAGGGCTAATATAACTTTAACATTTTGAATAATTCGTGATTTATCATCATTTACGTTATAACCAACCGTAATCTCTGCTTTTGCGTTAGTGTTCTTTTGACTAGTGAAACGTCTTCTCATTTATAATCGAATAAAAAAATATATTTAAACTTTTATTTTGCTGGAAGTTTTGAATCTATTATTCCCTGTATTTGTTCTTGAAGTTGATTTTTAGCTGGTTCATTGTAATTAAAAGACCTAATATATTCATTAATTGCATTCTTATAATCATCTGATTTCTCAAATTTTCTTTTATCTGATTCCTTAACTAAATCATAAGTTAAACCTCGTTGCTGATATAATGGTTTTTAATTAAATCTTTGAATGCTTGAGATAAAGCACCTGATGCAATTCTTGCTACTATAATTGGTTGGAATTGATGTTTAAGTTCATCTTTAACATTTGCGAAAACTGGATCGAATAAAGCAACTTTAAAGAATTTCTTAGCTGAAATTTCAGGTCTAATATTTGCATATTGACCATCAAACTGGTTAGAATATCGTGGTAATCCATCCGGTCCCTCTTCAATAGCATTTAATTCTTCATTGAAATAAGAATATGGATTATAACGGTATGAATTAATTGGACCATTTTCACCTTCTCCAATGTATTGTTTAACAGCTTTTCCATTTTCATCAAATTGCATAGGATAACGTTCATTATATGCTTTACGTTTAGGATAATCAGTTATAGTTAATTTATAAGCATTTATGACTTTAATATTACCTTGACCATCAGTAATGAAAACTTCATTTATACCATCAGGTTTTCCATTTGGACCTGTAATGTCTGCTTCGTGTGCTTCCCAATTTGGACCTTGACGTTTGGCATATGCTTGAGCTTCTGGTAATGTTAAAACGTTTCTCATTTGTTTAACATCTTTTTGAAGACCAGCAACAATATGAACTAATTCTTTCATTCCATCAGGAACTTTCATAGTTCTATTATATGCACCCTTTTTGTTTGTTCCTTGTTTTAATGGCACTTGTAGAAGATTTGCTATTTCTGTCATGTTTAATTATAAATAAAAAATAAAAATTAATTATAAAAAGTTAATCAAATTTAACACTTCCTTTATTTAAATCAACTATTATTTTTCCATGTTCACCTAATTGCTGATATTGTGTGTAAAGTTCATTAATGCTCATTGGTAAATTCACTTGATAAAGCATAACGTTCAACTGTTGACGACTAAACCCACTGAAAATGAAAAGTGTTGATAGATTTGATTTAATGTTTGTGCTTAATGCTTTGAAGTATTGAACAGCCATGAAGAATGAACACTGAATGTGTCGACATTGAGTTAATAACTGATTAAAATATGATTTCTCGTTTGTTATTAGTTTTGATTTCACCGCATCATCTAGAAAAATGAGTGAATGCAAAAATTCTCTATCAAAATTTGAAATAGAAAGTGTTTCAAATAATTCATCCCGTTGTTTATCAATAATTTTATCCTCTAATCCTTGCTTCTTGATTGTATTATATAATTCTTTATACATTAAAAAGTTTTTTAAATAATCTTCTGCTTCTTCTTGTGATAAATAAATAATTGGAATTTTGATTAAATGCTTTAAAGATTCAAATGTATCATCTGAAGGTGAACCTGAACGGTTGATATAAATTAACACATGTGAATAGGGGGAAGTGTTAGCAATAATGATAATTTGTTTTAATATCGTTAATGTTTTACCTTTATTTTGTTTACCAATTGCTGCAGTGATTGAATTTAAGTAACATTCAGAATATGGAATTTTCATTAATTTTTCCTTAGATAGAGTATTTCTATTATCACTCAATGCTTCATTAATCATATCATCTATGTATGTATTATATACTCCTGCTAATTCTTCATAAGGAGTGTATGAATTTAAATCCATTTAATCAAAAATAAATTTATAATTTTAAACATTTCTATTCATTCAATATTTCATCATATGAACTTCTATACTGTGGTGGTGTACCTGTTGGATGATATTTCAAACCTTCATCCGGTGTCCATGTCCAATATGTGTCCTAGTAAACCAAACCTGAGGAGGATTTGTCACCTTGAACAGTAAGTGTCATTTTCACCCTGAATGATTGGATAAGCTTTCACTTGTACTGTAACTTGTGAGTTGAAAGTTTTAATCCATCAAAGAATATACCCGCTCCATCACGTTGAACTGGAATAGTGCATAAGAATGAAGTTTGGTCTTTCCATGTTCTAGCTAATGGCGTGCCATCATCTGCATTCAGTGGTCTAGTTAATGAGTCCTCGTATTCTTCTGTGCATTCATTCACTCCATCTAAATCAGAAGCTTGAAGCATACGTGTAAAGAATATGTCGCCCACTGTGGTCATCGCTTGATCGGGGAAGTTTCTGGAATCTATAGTGACCTGAAGACCTCGAAGCATTGGATTTTCTAAAACTGTTCTTTGCATTGCATTCTTCGGAAATGTTAACACAACATCTGTAACATTATGAAGAGCGTATGAGAAATCTGAGCTAATACCTTCAGGAGTGATGCAACCTCCATTTAGTGAACGAACGTCAATATGTTGAGCTGGAATCATGAATGGATCTTCCTTACTGAATAAACGTGGTATTGCTTTAACTGATTCTTCAATTAAACCGTATCCTGGTGTAATGCATTTATCCTCTAAAACTTCCATCTTTTGTGCATGAAATAATAACGTCATCAACTGTTGCGTCAGCAGATGTAGCGGCTAAGCTTGTAATTAATTTGGCAGGAAGTCCGATTTGTTGGAATTTGCGATCATATTTATAAACATGATTCATAATCTTTTCATAATTTTCATCAGTTATCTTTTCATAAACGTAATTTTGTAAATCAGCAACTCTTAACGGGTCAACCTGACAAAATACTAAAGTATCCCTGAAAACATAATATTTAAGAATGATTTCACCAAATGATTTAGGATAATCATCGAACGCCTGAAATGCTAACAAATCATTTACCGGAATAATCATATCAAAAGTGACATCAACTTCTTCATTTGCTTTCTTGAAAACTTCTGAAGGGTCAATATATTTACCACATACTGAGTTATCATATTTTTTGAACATTATTATATAACGAATGAACAAACTTTTTAACTTTCCTTTCTGATTTTGGTTTATATGTTGCAAATGCGAAAGATTCACGGGCGCAATCCATCTGAAGATAACCAGCATCACCTCTTTCGGTTTCTACTTCTAATTGTTTAAAGCTTTGATTTGATGATTTGTAACCAACGAATAAACGCATGCATTTAAAAGCGGCATCACATGTGAAAGCTTTATTTGAAACTAGAGTTGCTTTAACTTTGCGTTTAATATATGTGTCACCTAATTGGTTCACATCATGAGCTGGATTTGTAATTCTTAAATGAGTTTGTTTATCATCAAAATATGGAGCATCAGAGTCATAGCATGAACTTTCAAGTTCTCTATAATATCTTCTACCATCATTCTTTGCGAATATTTCATTTATCTTTTCGAATGAATGAAACACATTTCCATTAATCGGTTTAGTGTTTGGCACTAAATAGTTAGTCGTCATTTATTAATAAATAAAAAATCAAAATTAAAAGATGAAAATGAATTTTTAATTTTAATGAAATAATCAACTATGGCTGCAGGTATATTTAAGAAACTGTGGGATAAAGTAAAAAGAGGAGCGAGTAAAGTTTGGGAAACAATGAAGAAGGGGGCAAATTGGATATTTAAGAATAAAGAAGCAATTAGTGACGTTGCTGAATCAATAACACCAAAAGCTGCCCCAATAAGAGAAGTTTTAAATAAAGGAGAAAAAGTTTATCAAAGACTACAACCGATACTAAGATAAAAATAATATTTATTTATTTTTCCACTATCTACCTCCTATTTTATTAAGTATTCCTTCAGCCATTCTACCAATTGCGTTACCTGCTTGTGCTCCCATCGCCGGATTACCTGCTTTAGTACCTAATACTCCACCTATGATAGTTCCTGCCGTTTTCGCTACTGGTGCCAAAAAGTTTGCAATGGGTTTAATAATCTTTTTATGAACCCAACCCGCAGCTTTCTTAATTCCATCCCATAATTTTTTAAAGAATCCTGCCGCCATTTCTGATTTAATATTAATTAAAAAATATATTTCATCACTTATATTCTAATTTTTATTTAATGATAAATGAAACCAATTTTGAAAATAAATGAAACAGAGGAGGAAGAAATAAATGAAAGTAAAGATGTTCAACAAAAAATAAACGTTGTTAAACCAATTACTGAAATAAAAATTTTTTCATCTGTTGAAGAATTTAATGACTATTATGCCAATAATAAAAAATTATTTGAAGAATTGACAACGTGTAAATTGAATAAAATGTTTAAAGTTGATGGATTCAAAATTTCAAAAATAAAAGGAGTGGTTAGTTTGAAATCTATTCCTCAATCAAGAATCACCTCATTAATGAAAATAGATGATTTAACAAAAAGAATAGAAGAGATTGAAGAAAGAATGAATCAAATAATTGATTTCATAAATTCAAATAATCATTAGTTTCTTAAAGTTCTATGTTGAACTCATCAAATTCTTCTTCATCATTACCATTACCTTTAGCGAGTTTATTTACTCTTTCAACTTTATCTTTTGATAGTCTTTCGTTTAATTTTTTCTGAAGTTTTTCGTTACCAAGTTCTAAAATTTTACATGGATGATATTTAAACCCTTTAAATTCTTCAAAAATAATTAATTAATCGCGGAATATCTGACATCATCTATATATAGCTTCTTTTATAAAAGATAAAAAAATAAATTATTTTAAAATTAACTTTAATTTTTTTAATGATTTATAAATAAATATATTTTAATGCATCGTCTATATATAGATGTAACAAAAAAAGTCACAAAACCCGTCATATCCTACTACTGAAATTATGAGAAACAAACAAAAATGAAAAAGATAGGAATAGCAATGAATAGTGATGTGGGTATAGAAAATGTAAGAGATATGAATGCAAAGCAATCAGTATTTAGGATATTGACCATAGATTTCGAAAAAAAAATGCTGCATATTGAGCGAAAACTATGATTATATTATAAGGCTGTCATTTAAAGCATAATGAAACTATTCCCTTTTCATTTTAATCGAATAAGATAGTAAAGATTTTTGAATTAGCTAGAAACTGATGAGATGTTTTCACAAATCAGATTTTTAATCTCTATAATGCATAATTCACTCAATATCTCAATTTTGATATTGCGAGATATTTTTGCTATCGGTTTCGCAATTTTGACACAATAGCAAGAGGGTTCTATAAGCATTATTATCAACGTAGAATCTGAATATCATATCAGAAAATGTCGCAAATCTGACATTTACCCGACCAAATAGCAAAAATAATTGAATACTTTTCGCAAAAACTTTAAAAATCGATAAAAATATGAAATATAGATATTAAAGAGACTTTTTATATAATATTCATAAAGATTTTCCAAAAATATGATACCGCAAAATTAAAAAAGTGACGTCTTGAGTGGAGTCAAAGGTCGAAATTGCTAGCTAAATGTTTTTTAGCGAAATTGCGTATTGTACGTTTTTTTCGCAAAACGAAACCCTTATTTTATTTCATTTATTTCATGAGTAGTTCGTATATACATTAGAGGCTGAGATAATGCGAATTTTGATTAAATAACTTGAATACGCAATGAATTATTATTGAAATTCATTAGCAATAGCTATTTCATATTTACAAGTTATAACATAAGCATATTTAAAATTATTATGATGTTTCAACAGTTTTTAAAAAAGAATATCAAACATATTTTTTTTAAATTGCTTGAGATGAAGCAATAACAGCATTGAAATATTCTTTTCCATATGAATTCAAATATGTGCTAACCACATAAAGTTAAAAATTAATGTCTGTTTACTCAGATCAGTCTCAATGCATTTTTAGGAGCATTGATGTTAAAAAAATTAATCAAGAATATATATCTCATGAATTATCCTATGTGTTGATATCTGCAGCATGTGAGGTTAGAACCTCTATCATTCTTTTGTTATTTTTTTCTTCTGCAATATTTAGAACTGTTTTTCCTTGATTGTCTTTTGCATTGACATCTGCGCCATGTTCAATAAGAATTTTTGCTGTTTCATCACTGTTGAATCTAGCACAAGTATGAAGTGGTGTTTCTCCTTCATCATCCTTTTCGTTGACATTAGCACCAAGTGAAATACAATGTTCGGCGATTTCGCCCGCATCACTAATTGCTGTATAATGAAGAATGGTCTTTTCATGATCATCTTTCATAGAAACATCAGCTCCATTTGAAATTAGAATTTCTGCGATTTCTTTCAGATTAATTCTTGCTGCATAATTTAAGGGTGTTCTTTGGAAATTATCTTTTGCATTGACATCTGCACCATTTGAAATAAGAAATTCTGCAATTGCCTTTGCATCTTCTTTTTCAGGACTTTTCATTCTTGGGTTGCTCATAGCTGCCAATTTGCAATCGGCGATTTTATGAAGTGCAGTCATTCCGGTATCGCATTTTGAGTTAACATCGGCACCATGTGAAGCAAGGAATATTACTAAATCCTTGTTAATTTCTTCTGTTGCAATATGCAATGGAGTCTTTTCTTTTTTATCCTTTAAATTTGGATCTGCGCCAAGTAAAATAAGCGATTTTGCTGATTCTGTAGAATTATGCAACGCTGCAATATGTAGGGCAGATTGCTCATCATTATCTTTTGCATTGATTTCGGCACCATTTGAAACAAGAAATTCTATTGTTTCTTTAGATTGAAAAACTGCAGATTCATGAAGTGGTGTTTTTCCTTCTTTATCTTTTGAATTGATATTAACACCACGTGAGATAAGAATTTCTGCAACTTCTTTGCTATTTTTAAGTGCTGAATAATGAAGAACTGTTTTTTCCTCGTTATCCTTTGCATTGATATCAGCACCATGAGCAATTAGAAGTGTTGCTGTATCTTTATTTTTATTTTCTGCAGCATAGTGCAATGGAGTTATTCCCTTGTTAGTTTTTTGATTTGCATTTGCACCAAGTGAAATCAGACGTTCTGCTATTTCTGTATTATTGTTACGAGATGCATATTGTAGAGCAGTTAATCCGTCATTATCTGTAATGTTGATTTTTGCACCATGTGAAATTAAAATTTCAAATGTTTCTTTGCTGTTTTTTTTCTGCTGCAAGGTGAAGTGCATTGCATTTAGATCTCGTTTTTGCAGAAATAAGTGCGCCATGGGAAATAAGTAATTCTACCATCTCTTTGTTATTGCGTTCAGCTGCATAAAGGAGAGCTGTTATTTCGGTACCATTAACATTTGCTCCGTGTGAAATAAGGAATTCTGCGATTTCGCAGTTATTATACATAGCGGAATAATGACGAGCTGAGCATAAATCATCAGGTGATAATTGTGAAAAGTATTCTTCGTCATTCTTGAGAATATCAATTGTCTGTGGAAAGACTCCAAACCATGGAATGATTGAAGATTTATCTTTCTCAAACATCATAAATACGGCCTTCAAGTTTTGTGAACCAATAATAGCCTCTTTACTGATGTTTTTCGGCTGAAAATCTGCATTTTCGAAAACATAATCAAGAATTTCATCATTATGACTTGAAACAATGCAATCCATTGTATAATTGTCGATTTTATTTGATTTCATGCATTCTTTAATAATGTCAGCATTGCCACCAACAATGGAGCATTGAAGACATCTTTTATCAATTTCAACTTGTAAATTTGAAGTAAGGAAATTGAATATGTTTGTGGATCCGAAATAGCAGCATGCTGCAAGCGGTGAAAGCTTTGCAAAACTTGGAAATCCACAAAATCCATGTGCTTTGAAAGGTGAAATATCTGGAATTGATATCGAAATGCTTTCAATTGAGTTTTGATTGATATATTCCTTGAATTTATCGAGTTGGTCGTGCATTATGAAATAAAAAACTTCGTTGTCCTTTGGACATGAATCATGATCAAGTTTGAATTCGAAGTTCGCATTAGGGATATTTTTCGGATCTATTAAATTCAATTCACTAGCAGCTTGTTGCAATTTCGGATCTGATAATAAGTTCTTATGGTTCACTGAATATTTGGATATGAGTTGGTTAAGAATCTTAATATATAAATCAATAAAACGATAATTAAACTGAATTGCATTGAGGATGCTTCCAAATAGTGCATGGAATGAGATCTTGTACTTGGTTACTAGAACTGATGTGATCAGATTAAATATCTCTTCATATGATTCGTTTGATTTAATGTGATAGAGTTTCTGATACGTTGCTATAAAATCATCATATTTCTTGAATAGTTCTGCAATATCTATGCCTTTGGACTCTTCACAAGTGCCTTTTTCGGAATTAGACGTTTGGGATTGATTTTCGTCCATAAAAAAATATGATTCTGATCAGAAATCTTTAAAGATAGTTTTCCTGATGGATATAAGGCCAATACAATATATCATGTTGGTATTTTTCTCAGAAGATGTTGTCAATATAAAATACCAAGTTGATCAGATATCTGGAATAAATGGATAAATAGATTGATGTCAAGACATCCCAATAAATTACTTGTTTACCAATGTCAAATCTGGTAATTTTTGGTAAACCATCCTCATTACTCATCTTTCACACCATTATGCAAACTATTGTTACTCCAAATAGACGAAGACTCGCAATTTATTGGCTCAAGAGTGAGTAATTGAATCACAGATGTGATCCCGTGTTTACCCATATGGTTTTATCTGAATCTCAAGAAATCTTATCAGATAATTTCAGTCAAACTCGAAATTTCGTCGAATTAGTATTTATCTAAAATCATTCATAAAATTTTTAATGGTACCCTAAAGACAATAGACCACTCACAGAAAAACACTTTTAAAGCTATTATATTGAGTACCTAGAGTCAAGGTGATCCATATATTCGAGCTCAATAAGATTATTTTTGTGATGTTTACGTTATCGTCTATAAGGCACCCTTAAATTTTTGTCACTTTTAAAAGTTTTTGATGGAATATAATCAACAGTTAGAAGCCAAATATTCAGATTTTTTCCAATATGTTACCGATTTTATAAATGCACATACTCCAGAACTCAAAGAAGATTTACGGCTTCTAAGAATGTATTCTGCCCCGCTCTTTCAAAAATATTTAGATATGGCAAATTTTACTAATAATATTTTTACTGTATGGAGAACTTTTAACGATACTTACTTACGATACATAAAACTATTTAAGCCAACCAAAGAAATTGTCGATAAATTTTACGAGTTACGTGAATTATTGGGAAAAGAAATACTTAAATATTATCCAGCCTACGCGAATGATATGCAAAGATTGTCAGACTTCAAAAAGCTCGTTTTGGAATTCGAGAGAACACCAGAGAAGGATAGATCTTTATATTCGAAAATATTTGGTCAATGTTACATCCCATACAAGATATGCTCCGATAAAAGATTAGAAGAAAATTGTACTCCTTTACCCGAAGACACGTATGGTAAGGTTTTTGGTTTTCTCTTAGATCTTCAGGGTCCAGTCGTTCAATTTCAATGGGAACAAGAAGAAAAAGAAATGAAAGAACAATTGAAACGCTATATAGAAGAGGACAAGAAGAAAAAGAAATTGGAAGAGAGAAGAGATTTGCAAAGTGTTGAAATTGAACCATATCATAATGATTTTGATGGTCCAATAAGAAGGTTATACCAGCCACTTGTTTAAGATAATATTGACCATTTTATTCCGGACCACCAGAATAAAATTTTCCACTGAAAAAAAATTTACCACAAGGACCATATTTGAAATGGTCTGGTTGTCAGAAAATTACGTAAAGTATGAGAAAAAACATGTAAAAAAGATGATATTAAATAAAACTATGAGTTATTTATTAATATATTATTGTTCTTTGCCCTATTATCTTGGTGAGTGTGCTGTTTAATAGTTTTTTCACACCATTAGGTAAAATGCAATTAATTGTATAAAATAACAAAGAAATAGTATTGCGCTGCTTGGTCTTGGGATATGTAGCATGCAAGAGTTTGAATTAAATCTTGCCAATAATGATTGAGCGAATAGGTTTAGAAATTGATGAAATGATGGAAACTGTTTGTAGCAAACCAACAAGCGTTAGGAGTTATAGTGGTTTTTCCTTCTCTGATCATTCAGAATCGTGATAAGGTCGTTTTTGAACGAAATGTTGACTCTGCTCTAGTGTAATGTAGTTGTGGTACTTGGTCCACAAAGAGTGAGAGATATTGTCTGCAATTTGATTATGCTGAAGTTATCTGGATATTCTGTACAGTATTCTTCCTCATGTACACTAACATGTAAGTGGAGTACGATTTGCCGCTGGATCAGTCTCTCCAGTAATTTTAGTAGTTTGAGGACGAATAGGTGGATGTTTCGGAATCTCTGCCAACTCCCTGATCGACTTGGAAATCAAATTTTCGGAATTCAGAATGTTAAAATAACCTAGAAGTTGAAAACATTATTAGTTATATACATAAAACATAAAAACTTTTTCCTTTTTTACAATAAAATTAAGCAAAAACATCAAAATGGCAAATGCAACCGCAAACACGAGATTTCTCCCATGTTTGTGTCTCGGGAACAATTCTGAACAGTTTAAATGGCTGTTCAGCCTTAACTTCCTTTTCAATTAATCTTCCAAATTCTCCTGGCGTTTCCTCGTGGCATTTATCGAGTTCTACCCATTTCTTAGCATCGGCTGATGCAATTATGCTCCATCCGTGCATTTTATTTTGAGGATCTCTCTTAATTCTGTAGCCACGAATTTGAATTGGAGTTTCCAGAGCGAGTTGTATCCAATTATCCTTTCCGGCGTATGTGAATACCTCTATTTCGCTTGCTGGATTGAAAAGAGTGTTCGGGAAGTAGTTTGTTGAAGTAATAATAACAGGAATGTTGAAAAGATGGTATTCTTCAAGCATTCTTTGGAATATTGGTCCTTGGCTATCAAAGAACTCGATTGTCTTGATAGAAAGTGTATCTGGCTCTCCAGTTTTCTCAATTCTGACAGAACTAGCTCTAAATGGCTTTAAACCAGTAGAAATAGATCTGCCGTTCTCGAGATGGTTCAAACATCTGTATACCATGGTTTCTACGCCATTCTCGTCGTAAGAAATCAATTTCCAATTTGATTTGAAGCTATCGTCGTAGGAAGTGATTTTTAAGCCTTGAATTGTAACTGGTTCCTTAAAGTCGAACTGTATAAACAATCTTTTGCTGCTCATACCGAAGAATCCCGTTGCATTATCTCCAAGACAGTAATGTATGTCGAAAGATGATCGTGAGTAGATGTATTTGTTTTCGAATAAATTCGTACGATTTTCGTTGAGAGTTTGAGCAATTCCGGCTCCGAATTTACATTCAGAAGTGATTTGTTGGGATTTGAGCTGGAGAATCTGTCTTTCTAACATGTCAATGTCGTTCTTGTAATCTTCGACTATCTTTTTCTCGGCCTTTTGAAGCTTGTCGATGTAAGCGTGAACTTTTTGAAAATCTGAACCGGGTAAGTAGAATTTTTCTGTTTCAAGAACGTTGAATATCATGTCAAATGTTGGCCTGGTCTTAGGATCTTGCGCCCAGCATTGCTCTATGAGTTCTGTGTATAATGGAGAAAATCCTTCTGGAAACTCTGGTCGATAGCCTTGAGAAACTTTCACAAAGATGCTATGACATGTTTCACCATCAAAAGGTCTCCGTAATGTCAATAGATTGTACAAAAGAATGCCATAAGCGTAAACATCGACCAATTTGTTGTAATATTTAGATGTGTATTCTTCTGGAGCCATAAAAACAGGAGTACCAACATTTACTGTCTGATCAGTAGCAGCATTGACATCTTCGACGTATTTTGACAAACCAAAATCGCAAACGAAAGGTTCTAAGTTTTCGTTGAGTAATACATTCGCTGGCTTTAAGTCTCTGTGAAGAATGTTGTTTCTGTGCAAATAACGCATAGCAGCTGCGATTCCGATCATTTGAATAGTTTTTTCTGTTGGACCCCAGTTTGGAAGCTCATCGCCTTTAATGGCTTGATTTATGTATGTGTCTAATGATTTATTTGGCATATATTCAGTAATAATTAAATGAGGCCTTGTATTGGGATCTTGTGAGAGACAACAGCCTAAAAATGGAAGGATTGATGGATAGTTGATTTTCGCCATAATTCCGACTTCTCTGAGGAAAAGTTTTGGGTCGTTAAATTGGATTTGTTTTACTGCAATGATTTTATTAGTTTTTAGATCTGTAGCTTTGTAGACAATACCAAATGAACCTTTACCAATGTCCTCCCGTTCTTTGCTGATTCGATTACGCTCGAATAAATGATTTGCTACTTCCATTTTTTTTTACTTTTTTTTTCTCACCGAAAAAATTTTTTATTGAAAAATTAACTCAATGATTGTACATAGACAACATCCGTCTGTCTCGTCTGATATAGGTATCTAAAAAACTAGTTCTGTAAAATATTTAGTTAAATTGCGATTCTCAAAAACAACATGCCTTACTCAATTATGACTGAACTTGATCTAGATGACACATGCATCGTGCTTTTATTTGCAAATGTTTGTATGGAATTATGTAAGGAGTAACGAAATTTGTTATCAATAATGTAGTTTAAAATGAGATAAGAAGGTGAATATTCATAAATATTGTATCATAATACAACACAACAAGCTCACGACTTTATTCAGTATAATTGAGAAAATTTTTTGTAAAATTCGAACAACATTCGTTAGATTATGTTGGAAAAGTATTATTTTCCTATTTAAATATTAGACGCAGTTTTTGAAATTTCCAAAATAAATTCAAATTTCTCAATTTGATAAATTTTCTAGTAATTTTACAAATAATTTTTCAATTTTTCGACTTTTTTTGAAAAAAATTTTGACAGAGCATACATTTCATAATAGGAATTTTACCTGTCTTTTTTTCATACTTAATTTTTTCAATCCTAGCCAGCTCCGATGCTCTACGGTGCTCATTATTATCCATTAAAACAGTAGAAATAGTTAATCCTGTTTCCGAAATCTTTAATACAAAATTAGTAACATATATTCCAGACGAAATAATCGAAAGTAGAACTATTTACGACATGCCAATCGATATTGGAGAAACTCAACTACGCATGAATGGAAAGTGGAGTGAAATTGATGATCACCCAGCCAAACCAGTAATTATTCCAGAGATGTTTCACAGGTTTAGAGGAACAATGACAATACTAAAGAATATCTATGTTAATCGAAATTCAGCAATCCTTTTACCAGGAAAATTTATTGTTCCTACAAATGAGACGAAGTATTATAATATGAAAGGACCGAATTGCGGTACAATTATTGCAACATATGATAATTGTGTTTGTTTTGGACATGATTCAACAAAAATCTATGCTCATTGGATGATTGATTACTTTGGCATGCTAATGCTCTTACCAAAAGAGGTAGTTGAGACATACAAACTAATCAATATCCCAGATATTCCTGGTGCGCATGAGACTCTCGACTTCTTAAATGTTCCAAAAGAAAATAGAATTCCATTTCCTTCATACTCTAACCTTTACTTCTTAAGAAGGTGCTATTACATGTATGATCCGCTCACTATGTCAAACCATTACGGATTACCTTTACAAAAAATCAGAGATTTCCTTCATAAAAAATTCCAACTCGATGGAATTGAAAAAACGAAATATTGCTGCTATCAAAGAAATGCTAGAAGACGAATAATCAATTTCGACCAAATGGTTAAGACTCTCAAAGAAAGATTCCCTGATTATAAATGGGAATGCATTGAAGATCATCAATCTTTGACTCAATGCGCAAGATATTGGGCAGCCATAAAACTCATTATCAGTGGCAATGGTTCTCATTACTTTAGATGCTTCTGCATGAACAAAGGAGCTGTTGCAGTTGAAGTTCAAGGAGTTTATCATGATTTGTCGTGTATGGGCGCACTGTTAATGTGCGGAGTTCACTGCATTACTCTGAAGAATCCAGAGTTGAATCATGCAGTTTGGTGGGGTGGTGGCTCATATAACATGGAAATCAACAAAATTGCAAAAACTGTCGAATACTTGAAACCATACTTATCTGGCGGAAAATTCCCAAACGGACCTTTAGTTTTCTAATCGTTCTTTTTCATGTGCTATAAAATAATATAGAATGAGAAAAGCAACAAAGTATCAAGTCTGCTACGATGTATCGTCTCTGAATAAGTTACTGTCAATTTGATGAAGATTGATAGTATTTGATCGAAAAAAAGTTGTAGACAACGAAAGAGTTGAAAATAGCTTCAAACAGGCTGATTAGATAAGGATTTCTATTAGCTAGAATATATTGAGTTGTTATTCTGACATATCACTGAACTAGAGAACCAACACCTTTAAGGCGTTATAGGTGCGAAAAATATGAAAATTGATGTAAAATTGGCATTCACCCTCATGAAAAAAAAAGTTGCAAAAGAATAAAAATTCGCGAATCTAAGCTTTTTTGACGTTATCCGCATTCAATGAATTTTTAATCATAAAGCATTGAATATATATACATTTAGTTATTGAATTCTTCGACTATTTTTGTGTCTAAAATAGATCGCATTTTTTGAAAATCCGAATCGGGTAAATATAACATTTCTGTTTCAAGAACGCTGAAATCATATCAAATGCGGGTTATGTCTTAGGATCTTGTGCATAGCTTTGCTGACAGTCGTCTTAACACTCGTAAATACGTAATGTATTCAAAATTATGAATGCTGTTGTCAAAATTTGATGCATCAATTTAAAATAAGCAATTATTGATAAGATTCAACGAATTTTTACATTGATTCGTGATATTGATAAATGTTTATTGTTATCGGTTGTGAAGTTCTTGTATTATTTTCCAACCATGGTTTAGAACAAAATATAATCTTAATGTATACTCAATCATTATTCTTCGAAAAAAAAGATTATCCTTTACTAATTTGATGCGAAATGGACTAAAGAAATTTGTAATCAGAAAGTATTGAAAAATGAAAAATAAATAAAAAAGGGCTTTTCCGATGGACGCACAATGTAAAATCACAATCATTTAAGATTGGATATGATTTTACATTCACACATATTTATAATCTTATTTGTAGCTACAGCTCAGGATATTTTTTAATTTCACTATTATATTTTTGAAATCATTTGTATAGATTTTCCATATTTCCATTATCATATTTCCTCAATATCATTTTAAAGGATTTAAGATGCAGGATACATTTTAAAATCTCAAATTAGATTATATATTACAGTTTCAGAGTTGAAAATTGAACATTGAAAGAACAGCCGAAGGTTCCTATACAATTAGTGGTGGAAAATTATATTCTGATTTTTCACAAAACACAAGTTTTCAAGTTGTTAATATTACTGCGAATTATAATAAAATTCCACCATATTGCTTTTATAATTGCAGTTCTTTAATATCTGTCACTATATATTCACCATTAACTAAAATTTCTTCATATGCATTTGGCTTATGTAAATCTCTCAAATCTATTTTACTTCCAGATTCGCTAGAGATTATTGGCGATGGAGCTTTTTATCAATGTAGTGGTATTGATATTTTAAATTTCTCAAAAAGACTTAATGAGATTGGAAATAGTGCATTTTATCAATGCAAAAATTTGTCTGTTTTATCAATTCAGAAAAAATTAAAAATAAAATATTTGGGAATTCAAGCATTTTATGATTGTAAAATTTCTTCAATAGTTTTTCCTGATTCCATAGAATACATTAAACAAACCGAAAATGATATTTATAATATAATATTTGATCAGACAGAAATTTTAACAAATGCGACAGAAATTTCTAACAATTTTGTATTTTATTTAAATTCGTCATATACAGTTCCACCTAATATTAAATCTATTTGTGAGCAAGCTTTCCGTTATACAAATATCACAACATTAATTGTTCCTTCAACGGTTGAAGTTATTCATTCAAGAGCATTTGAATATTCCAAAATAGTTAGTTTAACAATGGAGAGTTTATCAACTATGCTTGAAGAAGAAGTATTTGCATATTCTCATATAGAAAATACTAATCTCCCAGCAAAATTCGATGAATTTCCCAGAAGGTCCTTTTATTGTAGTTATATTACAACGTTTATTGTTCCTCGATCTATTAAAAGAATTATGAATGAAGAATTCGAATATTCTAATATAGAAACAATAACTATTTAAGGGTTTCGTTTTGCGAAAAAAACGTACAATACGCAATTTCGCTAAAAAAACATTTAGCTAGCAATTTCGACCTTTGACTCCACTCAAGACGTCACTTTTTTAATTTTGCGGTATCATATTTTTGGAAAATCTTTATGAATATTATATCAAAAGTCTCTTTAATATCTATATTTCATATTTTTATCGATTTTTAAAGTTTTTGCGAAAAGTATTCAATTATTTTTGCTATTTGGTCGGGTAAATGTCAGATTTGCGACATTTTCTGATATGATATTCAGATTCTACGTTGATAATAATGCTTATAGAACCCTCTTGCTATTGTGTCAAAATTGCGAAACCGATAGCAAAGATATCTCGCAATATCAAAATTGAGATATTGAGTGAATTATGCATTATAGAGATTAAAAATCTGATTTGTGAAAACATCTCATCAGTTTCTAGCTAATTCAAAAATCTTTACTATCTTATTCGATTAAAATGAAAAGGGAATAGTTTCATTATGCTTTAAATGACAGCATTATAATATAATCATAGTTTTCGCTCAATATGCAGCATTTTTTTTTCGAAATCTATGGTCAATATCCTAAATACTGATTGCTTTGCATTCATATCTCTTACATTTTCTATACCCACATCACTATTCATTGCTATTCCTATCTTTTTCATTTTTGTTTGTTTCTCATAATTTCTCAAAAAACATGATAACTTGATATTTGTAAATATCATACTTTATAACGTAAATAAGAACTTGACCTATTAAGAAAAGCAGTAATGAAAAGAAAATCTGAAATTCATAAAAATTACAAGTTTCTGATGACAATTAGCTTAATTAAACCAGGTACAAGATTATATAATTGTATTTTCTATCCAATTATCCATATAATATCTTATCCAGAAAAAATAACTTGATCAATACCAAATGATTTTTTAACTAGTAAATAAAGTATTTTCTTTACACACACATTGTATATCATAGTTTTTTTTTTTTTTGGTTTCGCAAAACATCCAAAAACAAATATGCTATAAAAGTGACAATTTTAGCAAAACGAAACCCTTAAACTATTCAATCAGATTCAGATTTGCTAGAGATTGGGAATAATTTCAGATCTTGCATGTTCTTAAAATACATAACAATTATTTGCAAAAATTTAATTATTTCTTGTGACTTATTCTGGCATATTAATAGTTTTAAGATTAATGCATCTTCATCGATTGTATTTACAAAATTTTCTCTTGGATATGATACAATTGAAATAATCACGCCACATGAACATTATATTAATTCAACAGTTCCTAAATACTTTAAGAATATCAATGACATTAAAAATTTGAGTTTTCAAAATTGGAAAAATTTAATAGAAATAAATGAGTCATTTTTTATCTTACAATCAAATATATTCATTCCATTTCCGGAAAATCTTACTAAAATTAATAAGCATTCTTTCAGAAATTGTGGAAATCTTACTAAAGTTATTTTGAATGAATCAATTAATCAAATACAACAGGGAGCTTTTGAAAGTTGCTCTAAATTAGAATATTTTGAAATAAGGTCGAGAAAAGAATCTTTTATTGGAGTTAATGCTTTTATATATTGTAGATCGTTGAAAATCTTCAAATATAATTCTATCAAAATTGCTTTTGATATGCCTTTTATTTCTTTTTCAGATACATCATATAGAAGTCTTTCAATAGTTACACCGAATAATCCAAGCAATATAATTTTACCATTTTTCTTTTTTAGAAACACACAGAAATCTATTACATTAGAAGAAAATATTAAAGAATTAGGTGTTGGAGCATTTGCATGTTCATCGCTCGAAACAATCGTACTCAATAATAAAATTGAGATTATCCCACCATATTGCTTTTATAACTGCATTAATCTGACAAATATCTCTAATTTTTGCTGCAGCACCATTTCTGAATATTCTTTTTGTGATTGTAAAAAGTTAAATACAATATCTAGTTATGCATTCGAGAGTTCATCTCTAAACCTTTCAATCATCGATGCCGAATATATTTGGGATTACACTTTTTCAAATACAAAGATAAGATATGTGACTTTCACAGATAATGTTTTATTTGTTGGATTCAAAGCATTCTATAATACAGTAATTTATCAACTAAATTTAGGACAATCATTGATAAAGTTTCCATCCTATATTTTCTCTAATTCTAATATTACAGAATATTCAATCCCAAATAATATCAAATATATTGAAGAGGGTTGCTTTTGTGGGTGCAAAAATCTAACAACAATTAGAAATCTCATCAATGTGGATTACATCGGTGATAGAGCATTTGAAGGTTGTACATCATTGACATTATCAAATGGATTATATTATATCGGATTTGACGCATTTTCTAACTGCAATTTAGTAACATCAATGAAAATTTCAAATCACATACAAACAATCAAAACTGGAACTTTTTTCAATTGTACATCATTATCATATTTTTTATTCCCTGAATCATTGATTTCAATTGAAGATGAAGCATTTTATAATTGCATTTCATTAGAGATAACTAGATTACCACCTTCTGTGTCGTTTATCGGGACCATGGCATTTGGAAATTGCAAAATTTTTCAATATCATTCCATTTGTAATTCTAATGTTAAATTTGAATTTGATGCATTTTCGAACTCATTCATAGAAATTATAAACATTTCTTCAGAATATATTTTTATTAATTCTTATGCAATTAGTAATTGTCCATTTTTGCATACTGTTATAATTGATGCAAATAATGGAATTATAGAACATAGTGCTTTCTATAACTGTCCAAATCTTACATTTATTGATTTTAAAAGTTCAAAACTTACTTTGTGCAGCTATTGTTTTTTCAATCTTAATATATCTTCATTTACATTTCCGAGTGGATGTATCAGTGAACCTTCAGTTTTTAAAAACTGTACTAAACTTAAAACTATTACATTTCAGAGCAATCAGAGATTCAGCCATTATTTGGATTCTATCCTCCATATTCCAGGACTTGAAAAAATATATTTTGATGACAACACATGGTCATCTTATTTATCCGATGATGATTGTGAAACACTGAAAGGAGTTGAACTATATTACACAGGACAAGAGAAAACAGATGAAAACTTTGATGATTTATTTGCATATTCTATTTATAAGAATCGCCTAAAAGTTCACGTACCATATACATATATTCTTGATACATTTTGTGATGTTGAAGTTATTCGTGAAAGAGAAACAAATGGCCGACTAATGCTTGAGAATATGGTATTTTGCTATCAAAATAGCAGAATAAATGAACCCACAGTTCTTCATGTGAGTCGAACACTTTCAATTTTCAGCCAAAACCTCATAAACGCTTTAAAATCTTAAAGAGATAATACTATTAAATGTTATCATATTAATACTATTAAATGTTATCATATTAATACTATTAAATGTTATCATATTAATACTATTAAATGTTATCCTATTAATACTATTAAATGTTATCATATTAATACTATTAAATGTTATCCTATTAATACTATTAAATGTTATCATATTAATACTATTAAATGTTATCATATTAATACTATTAAATGTTATCATATTAATACTATTAAATGTTATAATTAGAACAAACTTTTTAACATGAATAAATTCACTGATATAATTAATATAATATCTTTAACTAAAATACAAAAAATAATAACAAAATATACAATTACAATATCTTAATTACTTTGACCGCTTCTTCGAAATCCTGGAATTCGTTCATCTTCTTCATTAAACTCAGAACATCCATCTTCCTCTCTTCCATCAGTCTGGAGAAGAGTTCTCTAAGGGAGTGAGGTGGAGCAGTGACACAAAGAAGTCTACGAACTATTTCTATCAAAATAATCTCTCTCAAATCATCAGAAACTCTTTCAAAAAGTGCCAAAACTAATTCCATTGCGAATCTCGTGTGGCAGTTGTTGTATCTGACATGATCCAAGAGAGAAGAGAAGAAATAGATCGGAGAGACAGGAACAAGCATGGTTAAGAGCTCCAAAACCATGTTTGTCTTGGAAAATCTTTCATGAGAAATTGTCCACGTCTGAATAACAAACAGAACAAATTTCCAGAGTAATGAAACATCTTTCGAAATGATTTTCTTGAAAATTTCGTAAATTTGTTTCATCATCGAAGATTGAACCGTAGTAACTCTGTCCATGATGATCGCTTCTGTCTTAGACTTCAGAATACGTAGTTCTTGAGTGTCCCCAGGTATAACTGATACTGGAGGAGGAAGCATTGGATCAAAATTCGGAGGAATTGAGGATAAAATGATGTTTCGGAGCTGGATGAACCTCGGAGGGACACTTTCAAGGATAATGAGATGGAAGGAAACAACAAATTCCGGATAACTGTCGCATATTGTCGTAATAATTCTGGCAACAGGGCGATAGAAGCCATCTGGGAAGTTAATTGCGAGTTTGATGATGCATATGATGAATCTAAGGCAGAAATTGACGCATTCGAGGTCAGCTGATTCGATCATTGCTCCAAAAACTTTCGGATGGAGAACTAACTGGATCCAGGATGTTACGAAGTCTGGGATCTTTCCAGGTGATGTCTTTGTGAGGAAAGGAATCAATCTGTTCGGACTAAAATCTCCGATACATGAAAAAATTTCATGGCAAACGCAAACAATTCCTAATTGATGGGATACAATCGTTGAGGAATTAATTTGGTCCATTGTTCGGAGGAGACCATTCAAGATTACATCATTTGACACTTTTTCGAGAATTGAGGGAATTAAAGCGATGAAGCATTCTATGGCAGAATAGTCCTTGTTATCTTCTCTGACGCTTCCGATAAGGATCTGGATGATGGCAGCTATCTGCATGGCCGTTCCCGTACCAAATTTGTTGAGGAAATCTTTACGAGTATCATCATCAGGCTGTTTACAGAAGAGTAGGAAGGCTCTGAGCACGGAAATGTTCGATCTATCTACAGAAGGCAAGTCTGTCTTGGAATTGGTCGGTCTCATGCCTGTTAATGCGTACAAAGAAGTGAAATTCGCTCTGGGATATAAACGTTGGAGCTTGAAAATGTGGGGCATCATTCTTCTGATCATGGGAAGTGCAATTGGACCTGTCTGAGGATTAGTTAATATGTCTGAATACAAAGTATTGATATCTTGAGGGGAAATACAGCTATGTTTGATGAGCGCTGTGAGCATATTGTAATTAGGAAACGCATAGCGTAGTTTTTCTGGTGCTAATTTGAACGGAGGATAAACTAATTTTGCTAATATTCTACAGGCTGTTCCTGATAGGACAGAATTGTTCGAAAGCCCCATAAGTATGGCGCAGTCGATCAATGTGTTATGGAGACCGCCTGTTCTTGGCTCTGGAAGACAAATTGAATTTCCTCGGCCGACGAAGTAATATTTCCTTACAAAACTTGCTGTCCTTATTACCTCCTGCATGTACTGAGGGAATTTCTCTGGGTTAGGAGCGAAATCGAAGAAGTTATCCACTCTTTCTTGAGAATTTGAGACAATTGCGTCTTTTTGGTACGGACCAAGGAAGTAAAGTTGGTTTTTCGGATCCAGCTGGAAGACACAATGTAAATCAAAGGAAGTGGGATCAACTTCTATCGTTCTTGTGAGGAATATAGAAATATCAGTTCCAATTAAGGCCGCAAAAGCCTGGACTGACTGGTAAACGTCAAGTCTGACACCAGGCTGATTGATAAATGCGGCCATTACTTGTAAAAAGCTGACAGTATATGGACAAGGCAATTGGTATATGGAAGAAGCCCTGGAAAAATATCCAGCGAGTAGTATGACTGCTTCGTTGAAGCATCCGAGCTTAATTGAGTCTCTAAGTATCTTGTAAAGATCGATATAGTAAATAGGGGGCGGCGGACCTTGAGAAATGGAAAGCAAGCCAATCCACATACCAATCTGATGTAGTTGTGCATGAACGGAGTACCTTTCCCATCCGATTTTTGACTTTCCATCTGAAATTGCATTTGAAAGTAAATGTTTTGCATAAGCGCATACGGCTTCGAGAAGTACGGACGGAGGGCTGAGTATTGAATCGGGAATTTGTGTGTTTAATACGTAAGAAATCAAGTAATGTCGGCGATGTTCTTCTGGCATCAAATAGGAAGCCTGCACGCACTCTTCAAGTGTAAGTTTGAGAGGAGGCTCGCTTATTGATTTGGTAATTGGCGGCAAATCGAGATGCAAATTCTGAGTTAATGGAATTATTCCGATTGGACTAGGAATAGAAAATTGATTTTTAGGTTGGAAGCCTTCTAACGGTATAGCATTTTCGAACGTTTGATTTATTAATATGAATAAATCGGAATGTCGAAACCGAAATCCTGGAATTGCAATAACATCTTCCAGAAAACTTAAATAACGATATCCAACCGGGATAACTTCGTTTAGAAATGCAATACAACATTGCTCTCCGTAAAACGTATTCTTATTTTGCAATAAAACACTCATATAAAGTTGAAGAGTTGGTGCTTGAATCAAATTGTTAATTGCAAACCATCCAATGATGGATGCATATTCAGGTGTTGGAGGTCTTTCGAGAAGAATTCTGAGTAAACATGCTAATTCGAGTTTTCTTCCTGAAATTAAGTCATCGAGACACAATTGATATATTTCCTGTAGCGGACGTGATAATATATGCTTACAGCTGTTTATCATTTCTGGAGTGAAATCTCTCGCGGATGAAGTTGGAAAGAGAATTTTCGACATCCAGAAAGGAAAACTGACAAATAAATAAGAGGGGTACAACTATTAGAAAAATCGACAATTTAACTTTACAAATGTAAATACAAAAACGTCAAATTTCTTAAAATTACCACCATCTTAAAAAAATCTATGATTTACTTTTTTTTAAATTACCACCAAATTAATATAAAATGAGCGAAGAGATTGTTCCAGATTTTGAATACATTATAGCCCATGTCAAAGATTACATTGAAGAAGGCATGTTCTTTAACATATTCAGGCTCGAAGATATCAAAGTTATACTTAAAAATTCAACATTAACTACTGATGAGTTCGATTATCTTCTCAAACAATCTACTTCAACAATCAGTGCAGAGAATTTATATTTGTGCATTCAAAAAGCAAACGTTTCTATCCAAAGCACTGAAGATGTAGTCTCTGTTCTGAGATCATTAAAAAAGTGCATGAAACTCAAAATGTTTAACGGCATTATTAACTTTTTAGTTCATAAAAAGAAAGAGATATTTAATTCTACAGAGAAAATCAAAAATCTTCAAAAAGAGTTAAATGAAATTCGAAATCAAAAACAAAAAAGTGACGATGAGATAAAATCACTTCAATCTCAACTCAATCTTATTAATGATGCAAATGGTCAGAGAGAAATTCTATCAAAAATCACAGAACTTAAGAATTCCAATGATTTTGAGCTTGTTTACAATTTTCTCGATGAACTTTCTCAAATATTTTTTTCAAAAGCAGTAGAAGAAGGACTTTGGAAAAAGATAAATCACAATGGTGATAATGTACTTCATGTTGCAAGTCAAAAAGGAAATCTTAGACTTGTTAAATCTCTTATTTTCTGTGGCTGTGATAAAGAAGCAAAGACTAAAAATGGAAAAACTCCACTCATTTATGCATCAGAAAAAGGTCATTTTGAAGTTGTTCAATATCTAATCTCTGTTGGAGCTAATAAAGAAGCAAAGAATACTTTTGGATATACTCCACTCATTTATGCATCATATAATGGTCATCTTGAAGTTGTTCAATATCTTATCTCTGTTGGAGCTAATAAAGAAGCAAAGAATACTTTTGGATATACTGCACTCACTTCTGCATCATCTAATGGTCATCTTGAAGTCCTTCAATATCTTATCTCTGTTGGAGCTGATAAAGAAGCAAAGACTAAAAATGAACAAATATCACTCATTTCTGCTTCAAAAAATGTAAACTTAACATTATTAAATATCTTATCTCTGTTGGAGCTGATAAAGAAGCAAAGACTAAAGATGAATATACTCCACTCATTTATGCATCATATAATGGTAAACTTGAAGTCGTTCAATATCTTATCTCGATTGGAGCTGATAAAGAAGCAAAGAATAATGGTGGATATACTCCACTCATTTATGCATCATATAATGGTAAACTTGAAGTCGTTCAATATCTTATCTCGATTGGAGCTGATAAAGAAGCAAAGAATAATGGTGGATATACTCCACTCATTTATGCATCATATAATGGTAAACTTGAAGTCGTTCAATATCTTATCTCGATTGGAGCTGATAAAGAAGCAAAAACAAATGATGGAAAATCTGTCATGGATGTTACTTCAAGTTCTGTGAGAAAATATTTATCATCAATTTGATTTAATGGTTCATAATTGAAGTTTTTTTCCTTCATAAAAATATTTGGTCTTGGCTCTCTCATTATGATATTTAGAATTGGTATCTGATTTAGATATTAGATTCATAGTTAGTTTGAACTACACTTATAACGTCATCTAGTTTTTAAATAGACATATAAATCGCTGCATTGCATTTGGTTGTTGTTTTTCTATAATGTAGTATATCTATTAACAAGTATAAAGAGCAATTCTTTCATGTTTTTGATCTTTATCAAATTCTTCTTTTTCGGTTAATGTGATGAATCTCTATAAGTCATTATACACAATTTCTCTGTAAATTGTATTTTCTGTATGAATATTGAGATTTTCTAATTGAATTGTTTCGAAATTATCCAATTTATTTACTTTATTTCCATATTCTTTATAAATTAGGTATCTAACAGTTAATGGAACACTGATTTCTTCGTTTGCTTGATAATTATCATATATGAGTATGACAAGAGAAAAATAAGGTCTTGTATAGGGATTATTGAATGGTACGATATCTAATATGCCATTTATAATACTATAAGGAAGACGTTTCTTTGAATCAATCAATTCTGTTTTGAAATTGCTTTCATTCAATGAAAATATAATATTCTTACGCATCATTCAATATGTGCACATATTTATATTGTCAGTTCCATCTTAAACTCTTCTGCTAGTAAAATATCGATACCAGAATTCTCCTCAAATAATTGGATAAAAAAACGGATTTTTATTTGGAAATGGAAATCGCTTTCAAACGGCAAGGCTTGTCATTGGAAGTGATAAATCCAGATGAAATCCCGGAAGATGCAACGTTTATAGACTTATCAAATAACAATTTCTTATCAATTCCACCAGAAACTTTTATATCAAAAACAAAAGTTTTCAAATTCAGTATTGCAAATAATATTCTCACTGATTTATCGTTTTTAAGATGTTTTGAAGCACTTGTATCACTTGATATAAGCTCAAATCAATTAGAAATCGATGAATTACTTCAAATTCGTCATATTTACATTATATTCCTAAATGCGCAAAAGAATTCATTCGTAGACAAACTAAAAGATAATCCGTTAACACTTATTATTATATTAAAACGTGCATGGATCATCAATGGTACATTTGTGACAGATTATGCCCGACAAATTGCAAAACAGTACAAGAAAACTCTTGAATTTGGTGAGTCAATTCTAAATGCTCGGCGAGAAAAGCTTTCTGAGCATAATACAGCTTCGACCACTCAAGCAGCGAAGCATTTCCTTATTGGAACGTCATTTAAGTTTCAAGAACCAGGTAAATTCATAACTCCTAGTGGAAGATACGTCAAAGATTTAGCAAATCGTCCACAAATAGAAAAATTAAAATATTTACATCAAAATTATCCAATAGATGTACCTACTGGAACCTTCTCTGACTACTTTGCGATAATTTTAGGCATTCTATCCTATCAATGGATGAATGTTCCAATAAGTACAATTCCAAGACTTTTATCTCGAGGATTTTGGGGTACAATATCATCAGAAATCTCTGATTTAGAGGAATGGAGATTGTGGGTATTATTGTACCACCTTTCCCAGCAAATGTGCAATGGTCTTGCCATTGAAAATGAACTTTGGCAAGCATTGAAGGTTATTAACTATATTAAGACAGGAGTTCAGCCAACAATCGGATCAATACCACGTCTTATTGTCGCCGCATTCCTATTTAGAGCAATGGATCCGTCAGAACTCCAAGATTGCAAAGATATAATTATTTATCAAAATTTAAGGCAAAAATGTAATTTTACTTCACTTGATGAGAGTCTTGAGACCATTCATAAAGAAATATTAGGTAATTTGCCAGTTCCTGACAAACATCCCGAAAAAGGTGAAACAATTGCAGTTATTCATCCACTAACGAAGAAATGGATTAACTGCAAAGCATCTTATATATCTAATGGCCGCATTTTCGCTCAACTTCCAACAATTATTTTACATTTACCGCTAAATTGCTTATTTTGGGACGGAAGAGGAGTATGGCGTCAAATGGATACCGTTGATAAAGGAATTCGACCAAAAACTCCTACAGCTCGTCCAAAATCTGCAATTGTTCCAAGATTATCGGAACAAGCGAGGAATGCTTTCATAACTGCGAGCAAAACCGACCAAAATGCAATTGCTAGTACAATTGCCAATGACTTCCATGTCCCAATTTCGCTTGTTGACACAAGCCGAACAAGAATTGCTCCATCTGACTCTTCCAAAGAGATAAAAAAAGTTGTTTTGCCTGTATTTCAAACAATGGCAAGACCAGAACCAGTTAAAACTACAGCTCCTCAGCCAAAAACGATGCCTCGAGATTTTCGAGGAATTGTTGATCCTTATTGTCCGAAAACACCAATTGTTCATCGAAAAACACCTTCAAGACCAACGAACCAAGTCATCCAGAACGTTGTAAATGTTTGCCTTGGCCATGAATTGAGAAATGGAACGCATTTGCGAAAATTCCACGCGAAAGTCTACAACGAACTGACCAAAAAGGTTAAATATGTCTGGATTAATGAAGATGAAATTAGTCCGGCTGATGTTGATAATCTTTGCGCATTATATCGCTCTCACATCCAGAAAAAGATGGATGTTATCCATGATATTTTTTAAATGTTTGTTTGTATCTTTTTTTTATGGTTATGGTTTTCCTCTCATTTTTTTTCTGATCGGAGCAGTGATCTCTTTATACTGTTTACCATGAAATTTGTATTTAAGATGATTCTACATCTAAGATTATATATTTCATAATATTGATCGCTAATTCTTTGTCTTTAAATTTTCAAGCAAGTTTATGAAAAGATGACGAGTAGGTGACAAAAGTGCATACTCTTAAACAACCATCGGATTTCCGGGTGAAATCGTGACACACTTTCGTCTTTCGTAGGCAGTGGTGGTTGTTACAAAAGGTAACTTCGAATGTAGCGTGAAATCTGCAAAAAAAATTCTGAAATTTGAATGGAGAACACAAAAATTGAATAGTTTACGTCAATAAAAAAGAGAAAAATGAAGCCAATGTGTCTCGAACCTAGGACTTAGATAAGCAATCCCACTGTTTATCACATTACACTACATGCATCTCTCACCTTAGTCAATGAGATCAACTATATGATAACTTTTTCCCCATTATATTCTTGTGGAAAAGTGACAAATAGCAACTTTGACCCTCTCTCAAAAGATGACGAGTAGGTGACAAAAGTGCATACTCTTAAATTAACCTTAAATGTTTATTTTTCGATATTTTCGGTATTAACCTTATTGTAAATTTTTCCGGTGATAAATTTATCACACTGAGGTTATTTTTCCGGTGAGATTTTTAACCTTGATTTAATGAAATTAATATATATAAATTTTATTATTTTTAATTTCGAATGAGTATAATAAAATATTTTTTTATATCGTCATAACTCTCATCACTGTTGTGATTCCAAATGCGATTATTAAGGTTCAAGTCGCTAATGTTTTGAATGAAGATAGAGCAGTAAGAATTCTTACAAGGGCAGGTAATCAGATTGTTGAGCAAAGAGCTTCAAAACACGATGAATGTTTGAAATTAATTCAACACATTTTGGAAATTGTCGAAAGCCGAAGGATTGAACCTAATGTCCTTATTCCATCTTTGAAGACAATATTAAATTTGGCACAAAGAAGTTTAAAGGAAGAGTAAGCAAGATTAGATAATTTGGACTTTTTTTAAAATTAATGAATAAACAGTATATTTTTGAAGTGTAAGCTTATTTACCTGAAGCTATATTACTTAATATAACATTCAAAGTATTATTGCTATTTATTGGAGAACAAATTTATGTAATTTTCACATGAAAATTGATAAATTTGTATTTCCTTATGATAATCAATTTTTGTATTTGTAGAGAGTCTCCCTGCATGATATCAAGACTTGGCTATTGGTCTTTATCCATTTTTGAAAATTGTATTGTAAATTGTAAGAATTTCTGAATACTACTACTATAAAATATAATTGCTTATCAATGTATATTCTCCCTGCATGATATCAAGACTTGGCTATAAGTCTTTATCCATTTTTGAAAATTGTATTGTAAATTGTAAGAATTTCTGAATACTACTACTATAAAATATAATTGCTTATCAATGTATATTCTCCCTGCATGATATCAAGACTTGGCTATAAGTCTCTATTCATTATGAGTATGACCCCATTTTTTTTTACAAAAAGTGCCGAATTGCAACTTTGTCCCAATCTCAAAAGATGACTTTTCACTCAAACTTTCGATAATCATTGAATAGTTGTAAACTACGACATTAATGTCTGATCTTATGGATACTACGAGCAAATATGATGAATTGAGAGGCACCTATAAATATTATATCGATTTATATATTGCGTTGTTTCATCTAAAAACTGAAAAAGAAGAAGAATTAATTTCAATTTACAAACTGATCAAAACAGAATTGATTGATTCAACAAAATATCTTCCAAAATATATTATGAGAGATATTTTGAGAGTCATTCTGTATAATAATCGTTATGCAAAGTCATATTTGTTTCTGGCGAAACTAATTTATGATGATTATCATGTTTCAGAGGTCGACAATATTCCATTCATATCTAACTATCTGTTTAATGAAGAATATCAGATTAAATTAGATAAGTCTCAATATATCAGAGATAATATAGATGGATTTCTCGATATTCATACAGAAAATACTATTTACAGAGCAATTATGCTTAATGATGTAGAAAATTTCATCTTCTTCACCGAAAGAGAAGGATTTAATAAGTATCAAAACCTTCAGAGCTGTTTATATCCATTTTCTAATTTTGGACATTCATTACCTGAATTATGTTGTTACCATGGAGCTGTTGATTGTTTCAAGCTTTTAAGAACGAAATTCAACTCAAGAATAACACCAAAATGTCTCGAATTTTCATTTTTAGGAGGAAATCAAGAGATAATGAGTGAATGTTTGAAATATCAGGAACCAGATGAAGAATGCATGAAGTATGCAATTCTTTCACACAACATTGATTTTGTTACATTCTTGATGAATGAATACGAAATTCAAGTTAGTATACCTAAGTCGTGTACAGAGGCACTGCGCGCCTCCATACACCACTTAGCTGTTTTGACACTTTACAAAACTGGTAACGTATATTTTACAATACAACCATAACACCAACTTAACCTTAAATATTTACAAAACCGTCTGACACATAAACGACTTCACTAATGAATTCACTAATGAATTCACTAATGAATTCACTAACGACTTCACTAACGACTTCACTAACGACTTCACTAACGACTTCACTAATGAAAAAATAAACGTTTTCACAAACGACTTCACTACTGTAAAAAATAAACGTTCTCACTTACAAAAGTATTGCAACTCTTCCCATTGCTGTGCTTCACACAATAGTTCATATTCTTCAGTATCGCTGCTGTCGCTCCAATCGTCAGAGTCAAAATCACTGTCAAAATAAATGTTAGTAAGTTTTGACAAAGCTAATGAAACACGCTTACCGTTTGTATCGTATGCTTGTATAAACTTTCCATTCTTCATTCCTTCATAAACGCTCAAACTAACTTTACCCTTTCTCCCTCGTATCTGATAGAATGTATTTTCACGAGGAACGAAGAACAAATTCTTGAACTCATGACCGTTGTAGTTTGTTATCTCAATAGTTTTCGTCATTTATATAAAAATAAAATAAAAAATAAAATAAAAAATTAATGATATCACCACCCTCACACGTATGAAAACATAGCACAAAAATAAATTTAGGTGAAGTGGTGAGATCTCACCTCTTTTTTCACCCTGTTGAATTCATTGCTTTATAACTCTCTTCCTTTCTCCAACTCTTCTAGCTTCTTCCTAAGTTCAGCAATGTTGTCCTCATGAAGTTTAATCTTTCTCAAAATTCCTTCTTTATCTAATGGTTGCTTTATCTTTCTAAACTGAACTCTACCATCTTTCATAGTATGAATGTAAAAACCTTCTGGAATAGTTCCTGATTTAATGTATTCTACCAAAAACTTTTGTTTCATTGCTTCAGTGACTTTATTTGTCATTTCAATCAAATAAAAATTTTAATATTAAATAAAAATAACGTTATTTTTTCAGTAAGGAAACGCAGGAGTTTTACGATTTATTTGCGGAGTAGGTTCTGGTTTAAATGTTGGAGTCGGTTTTGGAGTTGACTTTTGAACAGGAGTTTGTACTTCCATAGGTTCAGGAGTCATTGAAGGTTTTGCTTGTGAAGGTGTTGGAGTTTGTTTAACTTCAGCTACTTCAGTATTATTTACAACATTTGCTTTATTTCTTTTCAACATCATAACTGCTCCTGCTGTAGCTAGCAAACCTAGTGGGAGACCATATCTTATATAAGGACTTGACCAAATGCTATTTTTGACAGGAGCTGGTGGAACACCTAACCTTGGTGAGACTGCTCTTTGCCATTGTGCAGCTCGTAAGAAATATTCAATAGGTGCTCCATAATCGTTTGGTAAAGTTTGTTTCATAGATGGTGAAGGTTCACGAGAGCTTAATGAAGAACTCATTTATAAGCTTTAAAAATAAACGTTCATCCTTTATTCCTCACTGTCGTCCGTAGCTAAGTTATAGTCATCTAATCTTATTATTGGGATTCCATTAGCACGCACCTGAATGGCAAAGCAACAATCCCTCATAAATCCAATAAGTGGCTTTGGTACATTTTCAGTTGCTAGTTCAATAGGTCCTTTAACAGACAATTTGTATGTTATTGGAGCAGTAGATGTTTGACCTTGCTGGAAGCAAAAGTCCACTTCTGTTGGAAAACCACATAAGAAATGTGTGTTGTCATAGCTATCCCATTTATGTTCCACACTACCATCATCCACCAATGACCTCATAACATCTTCATTAAATCCTATCATATCATTGTTTGTATTGCAGGCGTTCGCAACCATTTCATAAAATACAGGTCCATATGATTTTTCAGGTTCTGCAGGCATATTTCCATAAGCTCCCATAGAAAGCTGAAGATATTTAAACTTAGGGTTCTCAAAATTAACATAATAGTTGTCTTTCTTTCTAAATAGTGCCCAAATACTTTTAACATTAATAGGCGTATAAGCTGCTGTAAATGTTGCACTTGAACTATCTGTATTCTTTGAGAATGAACCGTCCATAGGAATCCAATCCATAACTTTAACAGGAAAACATAAAGCCTCGTTTGTATAATGTTCTACAAGTTCTGTATAAATGTTAGGGTCTAAAGAGAATGACTTTGGATGAATGAAACATTCATTAAAATCCATCTTTGTTCGAAATAGTTGCTGGGTTACAGTTGTAATAGTAACTGTTCCACTAGCTTCTACTGCCTTCGTTATCATAGTGAATGGTTCATTCCATGGAACAAATTTATTTGTCGGTGGATTTGAATCTGAAGCAAATGCAACTTTAAGAGTTGGATTGAAAGCAATGATATCATTTACAGATATAGATGTGCATTGTAATGCGTCGCTACTGAACTTTACTTTAAGCTGAATGTTACCAGCAAATGCAGGAATAAATCTTATAGCTTCTAATGGTAAAAACTTTCTAACAGGAATTCTTAAACGAAGCTTAAAATCAAATGATTTTCCTGCTGTAATTGGACCACTAACAATTTGTCCTGTTCTGCATGTTCCCGAATGACTCCATACATCTTCATGTCGAGTCTTTGAGAAAACATCTACTTTCTTTATTTGTTCGGTAGTTTGTGAGTTTGAAGTTATATATGCTTCTTCTCTTGCGTTGTCTTGAGAATATACGATACGACCATTTGCAAGGATTTGATATCCAGCAACTGCATAGAAAGCGTCATCGAAACCAATCCAAAATCCTGGTGGGTTTGTTTTATTGGAACCTGAACCAATTTCTTTATCTGCAATAAATTGACCTTCCATTTTATACGTAATGAATGTATTGTAAAGGTCCAACATATTTTCACCAGGAGGTGAGAGATTGAATGTTACCCATGTGTTATCTTTAGCAGTTCCAGGTTGTGATGGAATCTTTGCGTCAGAATATTTTCTATTAGTGTCACCAATTTGAACTGCATTGTCTATGATATCGAAATATGAGCGAATCTGATGAATATGCTCTGCTGGAGTAAATTCGTTTAACTGTTCGTTCTGCATGTATTTACTTCGGATAAAAATATCTATTTACTTCATTATTCTCACTCTTCTTCTTGGAATTCGTGGTGGAAGTTGTTTCTTGACATTTTCAATGAACTGTACATTCTCTTTTCTCTCAACTTCTTTCACTGGTGGGTCAGGGTTCTTTGACTCGGTTTGTTTTTCAATGAAATTCACGAACTTTGCAATAAGCTCTTGGTTCGTTATTGAAAGTACATCTGGCTTCTTTTCTTCTGGTTCTTTTGGTGGCTCAGTTTGAACAGAAGGTTTTATATGGGCTTCGTGGACTTCACCCTTGCCATACACCTTAATGTTGTCGCTTTCTGCATTCGCTAATGGTACCTTTCTTTTTCTTACGTATATTTTACCATCTTTACTCTGACTTACGTAATAGAAAGGATGTTGTATTCCTCTTGCGTCATTTAATATAATAGACTCTCGCTCTGATTTTGACAAGCTCATTTTACATTGGTTAAAGTTTCAATTTTGTTTTTTTATCTGCAGTCAAATGACTCAGACAAGCCCTACGGACAAGACCCAAGGGGTCATAGATGTTGAAGCATTGAAGAAAGAAATTCGCGAGCAAATTTTATCCGAACTGAAGGAACAAAAACAAGAACAAAAGCCAGAGAGACCAAAGAGAAAACTTAGTGAAAAACAACTTGCTGCATTAGCTGCTGGAAGACAAAAGAACCCACGTTTGCTGGCAAAGAAAGCTAGAGAAGAAGCAAAAGCAAAGGAAGAACAAAAAGCTAAAGAAGCTGAAGCAAAGAAAGAGTAAATGGTTTATTTTTATCCGAATTAAATGTATAGACAAATACCTTTAACTGTTGCGTTCAGTAGTGAAAACCCTGACGTCAAAATAAAGGGGAACAGAGTAACGTTTAAGTTTCCAACAGACTGGATTGTGAACATAAATGAAGAGAAGTACATTGGCATAACATCTATGTATATAACACGTGCTTTCAGAAAGGTTGACTTTATACTTCAAGTCGAGATAGAAAATGACGAACAGTCTTTAAGCGCCCAAAACATTCACATATACAAATACTTTAAAGACGATACAACATTGTTGCAATGTATGATTTCATTTAATGAGATGTTCGAGAAAAAGTTTAACATTGAAGTACAAACTTTACAGCCTTTACATGAGTTTCTTGCACAACTGAAGGAAGAAGGTAGTCGGCCACAACTTATAGACTTTCATTATGAATTTAATGAAAATGAAGATGGAACTCATGACTGTCAATTCATTGTATTCTCACCATTCAATGAAGTAGCTAAAGAGAAAGAAAATCCATTACGTATAAGATTTCAAATCTCTGAACCAAGTGATGATTTCAAGAATGTTTTCAATTATGATGCAATGCTTCCGAGGAAAAATGAATTTTCAAAGATTGTAACACCTGGCATTTGGGATAGAAAGCAAGCTATATTATATTCAAACTTAAGTAAGGGAGTTGAAAATGAGTTCATTGGTCATACACGAACTTCACCACTTCCTAACCCTAAATACTATCAATTAACTGGCTTCAATCGTGAGTTTTGGATAGACATGTTCTCCACTCATGACCATAACTGCCCAGTGTTCTTACCTCCAGACCATAAGGACTGTCTCTACATTGAAGCACAACTCTTAAACTCTACCATCGCAGTATTGTAAAATCTACGCTAGCTTTATTTTTATCACGAATGACCTCATTTCTGACAAAAATAAATGACCTCATTCATGACCTCATTGCTGACCTCATTCATGACCTCATTGCTGACAAAAATAAATGACCTCAGAACTTCAACTTACGAATAAAGCTTGTTTTAGTCGTTATTGAGAAGTTAAACTTCTCTTCAAAGCAAGGTTGACATGACTTACATAAGTCAAATCCAATCTCTTGACCATCATGAAGTGCTTTGTAAAGTTTCATTAAACTGAACTCAGAGTCTTTGTCATATGTTCCAACAGGTATGTGAATGTTCTTATCTTCATTGTAATAGCATTGTATAGCTTCAGGAAACATTTCATTAGCTGTTAAAGCAAGAACGTCTTGTTTTACACCTTTACAACGTGCATGGAATGCAACTTCATTTAAATCATTCGTGAGTAAGTCTATGTAAGTCTTCTTTCCACAAAATATTGACTTGTATGCTAAACTTTGTTTATCTTTTGTGATTTCTGCAAAGTCAGAATGGAACTGACCTAATGTTTTACCAATAAGTTCTCTACCGTATCTCTTCTTAAACTCTGCTGCAAGCTTTGGTATGTCTTCATTGAAAATATGCATGCTATCGCAGTCCTGGTAAAATATTTGAAGGCCCATGTCCTCAGCAGTACAGAATACTTCACACATTATTCTCTTCGACATAGACAGAATGTTAACACCAAGTGGACAGAAGTTAAAGTGTCTGCAAATGCTTTTCGTTAGCTTGAAAATAGTTTTATCTGAACCATCCAAACCTTCGAACTTCACTATATGGTTGTAGTTTCTGATGGCATATCTTATAGCATCTTTGTCATCTACTATGGTTATTTTTGACTCAATAGGAGATAGAATAGTTTTGCCATAAATACTGTTCAGAATGAGCTTTATATTTTCTTGCAAAGGATTTCCTTCTTTCTTATACTTTAACCTTAACTCAAACAACTTCTTTACTTCATCTCTTATTCTAATATCTCTGTTTCCATCGTAGTAATATCCTTGCAACACTTCACATTTGACACCTTGATATTTTATAAGGTCTTGTAATGTTATATGGTCAACATACATGAGACAGCAAGAGTTTGAACTTCTGGGAACGTTAAGTTCTGGATTTAGTTCAGGGTCACAAACTATTAAAGGAAAGTGTCTATGTATTCTAATCTCTGTTATCTTAATGAGAACAAAGAAGCCAGACATAAACTTTTCACCAATGGGTTCCTTTTGGTCGTCATCGAATAAATGCTTTAACAAATATTCAGAACTTAACATCTCATCCTTCAATACTTTTGGAATTCCTTCTAAAGTATAAAGTCTTGCTATAGCGGATGGATATAATGAAACAGCGTCGAAGTCAGCAATGAGTTTCTTTTCGCTCTTTTGTTTCATGTTATCTGACAACATACATCTTCCACCTTGAATGCATCTCGAAATAAATTCTCTTGGTTTATTTGAGAGGTCATAAAGATTTCCATTCGGGAAGTACACTCTGTTCTCAAACAATTTGTTAGCAATTGAACAAATACTAACGTAGTCATAAACGTTTAAATCAAACTCTTTCAATATGTCATTGCGGAACTTAACAAAACCTTCTCTTAAAATTCTTACATCTTGTTTGCAATAAAATGAGCTATATTTTTCTAAGTCGAAGTGGTTTTCATCTATTCTGCAACCTTTGATGGAATCTATGTTTTTCATGAACGTTTCAATATCTTTTACAAACTTACACGCTTCAGAAATGACACCAGTTCTGTTGTCATTTGCTAACAAAACACTGCTGTAGTAGTTATATGGAAATACTTCTTTCGGTCCTGTTTGTAAGTTAAACATAGCAGGAAATAGTTTAAGCTTCTTATTTATAACACTGTAAGAGTCTTTTATAATAATTGCCCGTCCTTTATATAAGCCAGTTATTTGCATTGTTCGTGAACCTTTAATGATGGGAGTTCCTTTCACTTCTGTCATGTGTCTTAAGATGAAGTTTATATCATAGCTGAGGTTATGGAAATATATTAAACTCTTGTCAGGAAGTCGCTCCAAAAATTCTGTTGCACAGTTTTGACCCCATATGCTTTCACTCACTGAACCATCTTCACTGTCAAAACAGATGTTAAAAGCTTTATGAAAGCCATCGGTACTGCACTCAAAGTCAGCAAAGAAAACGTGCTCAGGAATGAACTTGCACTTATTTTTATTTACTTCTTTTGACTCTGCTTTCTTCTTCAGTTGTACACAATACTTTGGAGCATATGTCAAATCTTTAAATGGTGCAAGGTTCTGTTTATATAAGTCAGTCGTATATGTGAAAAGTTCTCCATAAGAAATAGGTTCGAAATATTTGCACTCCCACAATGTTTTCATAACATCCCATAGCGGTGTAGTTCTATCCATGCGAACAATGTATTTACCATCTCTCATTGTATATATTTTCATCTGTTTTTCAATGTTCATTCCACCACACTCCTTCAAGATTTCTATATAGTTGCGAATGAAATATATTGTCATTGGTAATCTTTCGTTTAGCATGTAGTGGTCTTCAACAAGAAGTAAGTCAATAGTTCGAACAGTTTCACATTCTTTTGGTATATATCTCTTTATTTCATTATGTCTTGAGTCATTGAAATAACCAATGGTAACATTAAATGCTATACTTGTTGCGTCAGAAATTTCTTGTACTTTACTTTGAGGAAAGTCTCTAACACGAATGACTTCTCTCATGTGGTCAATAGTTTCTTCATCTACTCCAGCTTGAATGCAAGCATAAACGAAACAATTGTCTTCTGTCATAAGTGCTGCAGTTCTTTTGTTCAGTTCATTGAAGATTTGGTAGCGTTCAAGATTTATAGGTAATGTGCAAAGATACTTCCAGAACTGACCGCTTCTCTTCTTATAAAACTTCTTTTCACCATTATCTTTCCAAAAGCTTTCTATAAGTGCTGGGTTTCCTGTTTGCTTAAGAGCTTCCAAAATGGCTTTCTGGTCATTTGTCAGTGTGCTTTCATCTCTATATGGTCTCTTTTTTGGTTTGCCGTTCTTTACATCTGACATCGTTAAGCCTTCATATTCAGTTAAATCATACATCTTTATTTCAGTAAGATTCTTTATGTTTGTCAAGAAGAAGTCATAGTGCATTTCAACAATACCTGCAGCATTTGCTTCTATCTCTGATATAAAGTTCTCCTTCAAGAGCTGATGTAGTAATGTTCCAATATTATTGAGGTTTAACGTAGAACATTCATACTTTCCACCAAGTTTATAACATACCATCCATCTTTGTTGGGAGTTTATTTTAATCTTCTCTAAGAGTCTCATGAAAACCTTACCGAAATGTTTGTGTAAGTAGTCTCTGTTTGGTTCATCTAAAGCTTCGATGTTAAAGTCAATGAGTCTATTGCCTGACTTCACATTTCTCTTCCTATTCTCTTCATCTTTCTTTAACCATCTCTCACCTTCTTTTGGTTTGTCGTCAATGGAACGAATGACATCGTTAGCTTTGCGAACTTGTTCTATAGCATTTTTAAACATCTCTCTTCTCTGTTGTTTCAGTGTGTCATCTCTCTTTCGTGTTTCACCAACGTTTGCATTTGTTATGTCAAACATCTCACGCCTTACTTCATGAGAAAGAGCTTTACGAGTATGACCAACGTTTGCATTTGTTATGTCATACATTTCACGCCTTACTTCATGTGGTACTGAACGTCTATGATATAAGTCAATAGCAACGTCATTTAAAGGAAATGTTCTTGCATGGACTTCGTCCTCGCCGCGTTGCGGCTTTATGAACTCATGAATTCTATCATAAGTTATTTCACCATTGTAGTCATTGAGGATGTCAGCGAGTGCTTTTTTGTTTGTCGCGTAATGTTTTGCAACATCTATGTTAGCTTCTGTAAGAAGTTGTTTTATTTCCGAGTGTTCTAACTTAGACAACTTCCGATACATCTTTAGTAGGAAATAAAAAAATTTCTTAGAAAAAAATTAGCTTAGATTTTTTAAGGCTAGTTTTAAAATATTTCGAACTTTTTATTATAATGAAACACATGCAAGATTGCAAGTTCTTTTCATACAATGCTCTCGCTACTGCCATCAAGAATGAGTTCAATAATGCTTCAAATGTTAATGTTATCTTTAACAAAAAGTTTGTGAAAGAATCTAAGTTTGGTCAGTATGTCAGACCATTAGCTATCGTCATTGACCGCAAACGTTATACTTCACAAGAGTTAGCAGTAGTTTTGAAACAAAAGAGTTTCTTCGTGAATGTCAAAGATACTCATTATACTGTCATAAAGAACTCTAACATTGACTTCTTCAGTATTGCTTTAAATCTTTCCGAACAGAAAGAATATAAGAAGGGTGAAACATCTGTGAAATATTATCCTTCATCTCTGAAGACAATAACGAACAAAGATGTTATACAGAAATTCTTACCAAAGGTTGAAGAAGCTTCTATTGACATTGACGAAGGAAGTGAAATGGTTGAAGAAATAGACCCTGAAGTTATTTAAGCAAAAATATATTTTTGAATAACTGAAAGTGTCACCACGTCACCATGTGTCACCAGGTTAATTAACTTCTTTTAAAAATGATGACAACATGACATTTTGACAACAGTCCAGGAAATAAATTTTATCGTTAATGTTTACGTTAATGTTTTTCATTAAATTTTGACAAAGTGCAAATCTTCACTTCGTCAAAAAGTTAATGTTTTTCATTAAATTTTGACAAAGTGCAAATCTTCACTTCGTCAAAAAGTTAATGTTTTTCATTAAATTTTGACAAAGTGCAAATCTTCACTTCGTCAAAAAGTTAATGTTTTTCATTAAATTTTGACAAAGTGCAAATCTTCACTTCGTCAAAAAGTTAATGTTTACGTTAATGTTTTTCATTAAATTTTGACAAAGTGCAAATCTTCACTTCGTCAAAAAGTTAATGTTTTTCATTGAAATCGATAAGTTTTCATTAAATTTTGACAAAGTGCAAATCTTCACTTCGTCAAAAAGTTAATGTTTTTCATTGAAATCGGTAAGTTTTCATTCTTCCTCTTTGAAGTTGTCGAAATATTCTGTTATCTTTTCTTTCAGTAATGTTAAGTCTTCTTTGAATGTAAGTATTGTGCAACCTTTGATGTCATAGTGTGTTTGAGGAAGAGTATTTTTGACAATTTCCTTTATTTGCTCATTCGGTGTCATTGAAATCGGTAAGTTTTCACGATAGAACCAGTTTCTGTCAGATTTATATATCTTAGCTAAGTCATAAAAGCTCTTGTTGTTTCTTCTCACTAAATGCAACATAACCATATCTCTATCTTCTTCTTTCTCCAACTCTTCAGCGTAAATCATATACTTATAGTTCTTTTCCTTTCCTTTTGGTACTGAACGTGGTATTCTTTTCTGTATGCTTTTGTCTTCGGATTCAATGACTTCATCTTTTGCTTGAAGTTTCTTTTCCATCTCTCCACGTTCTGCTTTATATAGTTCATCTAACATCATGAAAATATAACAAGCATAACGAGGTGAAGCCCACATTGCTACAGCATTTACTAAAAGTCTATGAACATAATAACCTTTCAAACAAGGAGCCAAATTCTTGCGATTTTCGAATGGAATCTCTTCCCTCGGTTTTCCGAGGGAAGCAATCATATGAGGAAATTCTTCTAAAAGTTCTTTTGTCTGTTGGTTTTCAAACCAATGATATGCTTGCTTTGTAGAACGAAGAGCATTCAAAATACTTTGCATTTGGTACATATCGTCTTTGACCGAACGAATGAGACGTAACTGTTTGTTATACTGTATGTACTCGTATTCTTCATTAATGGCTTCATGAACGATAGCAATTGTTGTGTTCTCTGATGTTGACATTACTGTCTTTACATACAAAATAAAAAAATAAATAAAAATAAAACTAACTTTATTTTTCTATCTTAAGGAAATTCATGAAAATTCAAGAGGGTGAAAAAACAGGTGAAAAAACGGGTGAGATCTCACCTCTTCACCTAAACATTATTTTTGCTGAATTCAGCAACAAAATGAACGAGGTCAGCATGTATGTAAATACTTTGAATTCATTTATACCACCCTTAGTAAGCTCATAAAATGCTTGTTTTGAGGTTGAGCCACTTTTGGCTCGACCGTATTCTTTCATCCAAAACTCAAGAATTTCCTGCATGAATTTTCATGAATTTTATATATTAATGTTTTCGTACCTGTTGTCAAAATGTCATGTTGTCATCATTTTTCAGAGAAGTTAATTGGCCTGGTAGCACATGGTAACATGGTAGCACCTTCAGTTCTTCAAAAATAAATTTCATTTTCAGCATTATTTTTGCATTTTGACACGAAGTGAAGATTTGCACTTCGTCAAAATGTGATGTCATGTTGTCATCATTTTTCAGAGAAGTTAATTAACCGAGTGACACCTTCAGTTCTTCAAAAATAATTAATTATTGAATAACCTGAAACCATTAACGATAAAATATATTTTTGGTCGTTTATGACAAAAATAAATGGTTCATTTACTCACAATATTTTTGTACAAAACAACCCCAAGCTTTTAACTTCTTTTCTGCAGCTTCTAATGCTATCTTAGCGAGTTCATATTCTCTAAATTCTCTCTTTAAATTTTCTTGTTCCCATTGGTCTAGTTCGTATGGAGAATCTCTATAACCATAACATAACTCACGTTCATGTTCTAATTGTTTTTCGCACATTTTTCCAACTTCTTCTTCAAACAAAGGTTTAGCATTCTCTACTGTATCTTCAAGTTCTTCTTCATCTAATTTCTCATGAACTTTCTTGTCTATGGAGTCCATAATTTTTCCAACTGCTATGCAATATTTTGGAGAAACCCACATTGCTATATAGTTTATAAGTCTTGGGTCTACATACGTTCCTCTAACCTGTTTGATTTCATCAGGAATTCCTGCATGAATTTTGTATAAAAACCAACCGTCTGAATTCCGGCGGTTGCTATATTCTTCACAAAATGCCTTATAATACTCTTCCCAGGACTTATTTTCCAACAACTTTCTAAAGTCTTTCCTAAACTGCTGACACATCTTTGTTGCATTAATGTAACCATCCTTGTCTCTACGTAAGACTTCAATACCATTATAAGTGCCTTTTGTGAATGTTTCGCCATTAGATTTGTTCGTAAATGTTTTTGCTTCGACTGACATTACTGTCTTTACATACAAAATAAAAAAATAAATAAAAATAAAACTAACTTTACACCTTCAGTTCTTCAAAAATAATTCATAACTACCTTCCTCCTGTGTTGTTGTCTAAATGTCATGTTGTCTCATTTTTTCAGAGAAGTTAAATAACCGAGTGACACATGGTGACATAGTGACACCTTCAGTTCTTCAAAAATAATTAATTATTGAATGACCTGTGTTGTTGTCTAAATGTCATGAGTTAAATAACCGAGTGACATAGTGACACCTTCAGTTCTTCAAAAATAATTCATAACTACCTTCCTCCTGTGTTGTTGTCTAAATGTCATGTTGTCTCATTTTTTCAGAGAAGTTAAATAACCGAGTGACACATGGTGGCATAGTGACACCTTCAGTTCTTCAAAAATAATTAATTATTGAATGACCTGAAAACATTAACATAAACATTAACGTAAACATTAACGTAAACATTAACGTAAACATTTATTTCTGTAGTTCATCCATTACTTCATTACCTAATTAATTACAGACATAAAATATATTTAGTTCATTCAATGAACTCTATACCATGCGAATACAGTCACAAATGGTGGCATGTAATCTTCACCCGAGCCTGTTGGATTTGTTGTCAAAGTGTGTGAATGATTTCCTGTGATTCCACAGAAAATACCTGCGTTTGAATCTACCGGGTCAGTTGTGATATCAGATCTATCCATTCCCTGTCTATCCGAACCCGCTGCAAGATTTCTATAACCTCTTTTTGTTATTGAATGTGAATGATTACCTGTTGTGTTTGTAGTTCCTGTATGAGTGTGCGGTGGAAGGTTTGCTTCAGTAATTTTCTTCGAACCCCCTGTTTGCTTTGAAGAGTTAGCACAGTATAAGAATTTATCTACAATCTGCTTCCACGTACCGAAACCCAGAACTGTTGCTGGATTTGTTGAGTTCATTGACGTATAAATAGAACCTATAGGATATAATGTTTGAAGTATTTCAGTCTTTAATGTTTGAAGCTCTGTTTTGTCTGCTTTCTTATCTAACATTGCTGGTAGTTCATGTGTTTCAAAGTTTCTGACATGATCTTCGATATTCCTGCAACTGTTATCTAAATTGTTAAGAGTATCTTTTACGCTTGTACTCGGATTCTCTAAAGGTGCACTTGAACCCAAATCATAGTTCAATATTATGTCGTCTGCTCTAACAGTAGTGAAGGATTTATGTGTATGTTCTTTATCTGCTTTTTTATCTAACATTGCTGGTAGTTCATGTGTTTCAAAGTTTCTGGCATGACCTTCAATGTTCATACATTTACTATTTAAGGAGTTTAGTGTATCTTTTACGCTTGTACTTGGATTTTCTAAAGGTGCACTTGAACCAAGGGTATAGTTCAATATTATGTCGTCTGCTCTAACAGTAGTGAAGGATTTATGTGTATGGTTCTTGTCAGCTTTACTATTTAATGTAGCTTGAAGTTCATTTATATCGGAGATGTTGTGTTTATGAGATTTCAAAACTTTGTTCATTGCTTCGAGTTCAACTTTGTCAGCTTTACTTTTAATAGCATCTTCAAACGTTATTTTTGACTTAACTCTCAAAGTAAATCTTGGTTCAACTAATACACCTTTAACAGAGAAAGTAGAGGCATAAATTTCATTGTTATAACTAAATGCTTCTGGTGCTTTACCCGTGTCATACTGTACAGTACAGCTTATGTCATAACCTTTAGCACGAATGTATTTATATCTTCTTTCATTAACATCTTCCGTCTTCACTTCATCACTTCGTGTTAAATATCCATGGTAGTCCGTTATAATCTGTTCATCTGAACTTATATAATGAACATGGTTCTTGACTTTATCACTCAGAGCTAAAAGCTCATTTTTGTTTGCTTTTTCGGCTAATTTCTCATTAACATCATTCACTTCTAATTCAACTCTTCCGCCAGAACTCTTATTATCATTAATCTTTTTCATTAATTCGGTAATTACGTCATAAAGACTATATTCTGTTTTCGGTTTTGTAAATAATGAGTCAAAATTTCTTTTCATTATTACATCGCTGACATTAATGATATCACCAATTCCTTTTTCATTTATTCTCTTCATTAATTCTGCAATAATGACGAATATATAATCTGTTAATTTATTCTCTTCATCGAGGGTTATAGAATGTTTTGAAATTGAATCATTAACTCCTCTAAATAAATCAATAACTTCAGGATACACGTTTTTAATGTCTCGAATAACCCGACCAGTATCCTGTTGTTCATGTTCTTCGTTCCCGTCGTTACGTGGTTTTATATCTCTAACCATCATCAACGCAGCCATAACCGGAGGGTTTGTTGCTATCTGTTCGAAAATCCGTCCGTTATGTACGGTATATCTAAATAATTTCTTTGTGTTTGTTAAAACATTTGAAACAAGTCTTTTAAAACCATCTACAAAATTTCCTGTTTCACCTAATGTTCTTGCAGCATTTACAAGCTCACCCATTCCGCTTTTGACCCCAAAAACGTCCATATTGCATTTATTTCACTCTGTATAGTTGTCCATTCAGCGAAACTAACACCCGCATTCGCTAAGCTGAAAATGAAATTCAGTGGATCGAACTTAATTCCACCTTCTTTTTCAATTTCAACGAACTCACTAACATGAGATTTTAAGTATTCTTTCGTTAAAATTGTTTTCCCCGATGTTATGTCATTAACGAAACTATCACCGTCAAAAGTTAACGAATTCAATTTCGTCGTTGATGCTTTTATTTCATACACCGCTTTATCGATAGTTTTTGGCTCACCTTCTTTAAAAGCATATGAAACATTAATGAATGAATTATATGTATTCATGAATGAGTTAAAATCAATGATTTTCATTAATGAAGCCTTTAATGATTCATTAACTGTTGAATCCCTTAAAGTAATTAATGAACTGTCATTTATGAAAGGTACACTGCAAACCGTCGAGTTTGGATCAAATGCTATAGTTGGTGCAGGAATATTAATGATATAAGTCATTAAATCATTAAGTGACGTAAATAATGTTGTCGTTTTTGATTTAATTTCTTTAGCATCTGTTATATATGGTAATTTTATTTCTGTAGTTTCTGAATTAAAGATATTCGCTAAAATGTTTTGTAAACTGTTTTGAACAGCTGTGTAAACCGTTGAATCCGGAACTCTTACGATTTCACCGTCCTTAATAAAAGGCATTGCACATGGCGTAGTGCTTGGGTCAAATCTTTCGGGATTATAATTCAACATATATTCTAACGCTTCATATACAGACTTATATACTGTTGTGTCGTTCTTCATGACAACTTCACCATTTACAATGAATGGCATAGTGCATGGAGTTAAAATAGGGTCAAACTTTTCATAGTCCTTCCATGTTATGTATTTCTCGGTATTTCCATCACTGATAACAATATATTTGTCAGTAAGTGTGAGAGAGTATTGACCAAAATATAAACGTTTAGCTCTGTCAGCTTCATACGCATATGCAGCTATACTCATATTTTAATGAGAATAAAATGTTGTTCTATTTGCAAAGTACAGACCCAAACGAATACGGGACAGTAAAGCTACAAACAAACTTAGGTCTACAGAATGAGGCGCTTGCATTCAGAATGGTTGACTTCAATACTATCGCTTCATTCGTTATAACAGATGAAACAGATTTCATGGAGCTTGAAATAGATGGAAAGAAGCACGAAATAAGATTTCACAATAATGTAGAATATAAGATGGAAACATTAGCTGGAGTGTTAAATGCTCTCATAAGTACTACAATAAACAAGGATAACGGCGAAAACTTAATGAATGTTAAACTTATTGCAGGAGTTTTGAAGTTCAGTTATGCGAAGGAGTTTAAGATACCAAGAATGAGTCATAGAGTACAACTTCTTTTGGGTGCATACCATATGACATTTCCTTTGAAAAGTGTTGACAAAACGATTGAGATGAAATCTGTTCCATACGTATGTTATGGTAATTGTTTGTACATTGAGTCTAAAATAGCTAATGTCACAGGTATTTCAGGAGTTAATAGTAAAGGTTCAGTAGAATATAAATCCTTCTGTTATGCAGTCAATTCAATGTTCATTCCAAACGTTCCTGTCATAGCAACTCATTTAGGTAAATGGGTTCGCATTAGTCCTCATAATTTGAAAGACATGCAATTCAGACTTGTTGACTTTCAAGGAGAGCCTGTAGAACTGAAGGCACCAGTGCGAATGACTGTTGAAGTTGACTTTTTAGAAAATATTAAGGATGGGCACTCATAGGCTCCTGACAGCATAAAAATGTTATTATCTCACAATATAAAAGGAATCATAGGAATCTACAACTATATCTATATTGTTAGAAGACTTCTTAATGTATCATGTATATAAGTTATATCAATAACTCCATTATGTTATATGATTGTAATCATATTTTCGTTTCATGTTCAAAAACATTAAAATCATACTAACTATATGAGTATTATATTTAGGAAGCTGATATATAGATATGATAAAATGCTAGGTTTTGTGATTAAGAATATATACTTATCTTTTAGAAAATAATACTTTTATAAAAAATTATATCTTATATAATCTAAAAATTTTGGACAATTAAAAAACATTAATTAAAAATAGAAGGTGAAAGTGTTTATTCAAAGAAGGTGCAAGATTATGATGTTTTGAGGGTGAAATAAATTTAATAATTATTTATGTGATTTAAGAGTAATACGATCATCGGTAGCTTGAAGACCTCTCTTTATAGCTCTTAATGCCGCAAACTTTTTTTGAACTTGCTTTGAATTTTTGAATGCTTTGATTAAATCTTTTGTTGTATCATACATTCTGAAATATCTGTTCATCATTTCTGGCATTGTTGGTAAATTTAACCTGTATCTTATTGCTACAATCGTTTCAAACATACTTTCATTGAAATGCAATATTGTGACTGCCATCCTAATTGGCCAAGAAGCATGCCAATTAATATTTTTATTAGCAAGCATTGCTTTGATATGGTTTATCGATTCAACTACTTGAGTTGAATGAATCTTTTTTACCATATCAAAGATTTTTACGGTATCTTCGAGGAATTTTTTAAGTGTTTTTATAGCAGTTTTATTTTTTGCATATTTCCATGGTTTAATCATCTTGCATTTTTCAGGATCTGGACAAAATTTATGATTTCCGGCATAATGTTTAGCGGAATTCAACCATAAAAACTTCTTTGTTTTAATTGACATATGTGTGTCATTGAGAAGTTGCCTAAGCCAACGCAATAAATTCTTTGAAATGCTAGATAAGATTCTGAATTCTGGCAGTTTGAGCTTTTTCTGTATATTGTTAAGAAAATGTCCAGGATCTCTGTATTCTCTGATACCTTTGAACGTATTTTTGATTGTAGAAACAATTTTGACATCGCCATCATGCACAAAAAAATTTACACGTTTTTCATTATTCCAACGCTTCAGCATTCTTTTTAAGCCTTCAAATTCCATTTCATTTGATTTTCCGTTGAAATTACCTTTGAAATTTTTAAAAGATTTAGATATCACTTCCCAATCTACAATTTTTTTGAGTTTCTCTTCTACAAATTGTACATAGCAAAACATTGCATTTCTTCTCTGACTCCAAGAACCGTCAAACAAAAGTCCCGAACATTTTCTCATTCGAGATTTCCAATAATTAACAGATTCTCTGGCAACTTCTATGATAACACGACCAACCTTTTCTTGGACTCGATGAAATGTAGCTTCTGACGGAACTTTGATGTTATTCAGCATGAATTGAAATTCTGATTGGCAAAATGTAGCGCCGCTCAATAATACAGATAGCACAAATTCAACAGTGTTGACGACATATGGCTCTACCCTATTTTTCGCGCTTTGAACTAAGTTCTTTATACGCTTTGCAACTGCTTTTGTTCGCCGCGGCATGAAAAATGAAGAATAACTTGACGGTTTCTTGAACAAATGGTCGCACATTCAAATATTGTGATGTACGATCAGGATAAAAGAATGCTGTTGCCGTGAATTTAGAAAATAGCAAAATTTCAATTTACGCAATCGAGATATAACTTGATCGTTTGAGCGATAACCATGGCACCCATAGTATTAATGAAAGTACTCATACTTACAATTATTTTCTCCCATAGGAATATTGTTCAATATACTTCACCTATAGAGGAAATCTCGAAATAAAATCGAATTTTTTCAAAAATTACAAAAATCAATTTTTTACAAAGATGTTCGAAAAATAACATTATATACGCATCAAATCAAAGCATTATATGGAGCATTATAATTCTATATATGATTGTCCATCTTGCTGTTGTGCTATTTTTTTTAAACAATAATTTCATTGTTGAAATTAAATTTGCAATTTCAGTAAAAATTGCGACCCATCATTTTGAATATAATTGAATTAATACATTTATTGTAAGAATATTATATACCAAATATTAGACTTCCACATGAATCCTGGTATGATATTATAAGTATTGCAAAATTAGAAAAAATATGCTCATGATATACTAAAATTCATGTTTCAAGGTTAACTTATAAATAAAATAAGTTCGAGAAATGCATCACTAAATATTTGAGCTTGTGCACTATAATGCTATATAATAGTCTTCACTGTTTTTAATATATTGACTTTGCTAGACTTGATTTTTTTCATCACCCTAATGAGTGCCCATCCTTAAATGCAACAGCTTACAAGAGAACTCAGAGCTAAAAATATAAAGTATGAATGTTATGTATTAGGTCATGAACTTTGGTTGTTGCTGTTTGATGAAACAAATGAATTAGTTATGTCAGTCAAGAGAACAGAAAAATATTGTGTTAGTGAAAACTGCACCAAGTCAATAAGATTAGGTTTGCATTATGAAGATGAATTCGATACTGTTGAAGAAGTTTTGGATAGATATTACAAATTGCTTTAATTTACTAAAACATATTTCAAACAAAGCTTATATTCTGTTGAAAGTTTTGTATACTCGTTCGAATATTTATACTTAAACTCAACTCCTGTAGTTCCTGGTGTTTCAATGATGCGGATGTTACCTATTTTCATGAATATTGGCGTTTGACCACAGCATTCGATTTCAGGGTCGAGATAGTCAATGACACATTGCTTTCCTGTTATTCGTGATATAACATTTTCAAGGTCCTCCTTTGTTAGAATTATTTGGTTCTTGCTTATAAGATTTACCAAAAGCTTCTTATCGTCTTTGAGTAAAATTGTTTGGTATAACTGAAGAAGGTAATGGTCTACGTTATCTGAAGGATTTGTTTGAACATTTGTGTAAGGGTTGTCGTTGGCTTTCTTGAAAGAATTTGGTCCAGTGGTGGATACTCTAACTTAACATCTGATGTAGCGTTAGCGTTTGAAGCTGAGTTTAAATTCACCGACTTAAGTTCTGGTTCTTTTTCTTTCAAACACTCTGAACTATAGTTCTTTATGACAATATTGTTTGTCGTTCGTGAGTCAACATTTGATATTGGTTCAATTGGAACATTAACGGCACCAGCTAAGATGGATTTGCTTCTCATTTCATATAGAATAAAAACCTTTTATATGTATGAAATGAACAATATACTCGACAAGGGTTTGAATGTAAAGCTAACGAATGAAAATATTGTTGAATTCACTGAGACAGGTGCTGTGTATAAAGATGTAGAACTACTGAACAAAAGAGCTAAGGGAAGAAGCAGGAACATGAACAAAGGGTGGAAGCCTATAAAAATTTATGTCAATGATGGCTCAGGAGGTTCAAACATAAAGTATGCAGAAAGTTATAGAGTTTATGCTCTCAAAGGTGAAAAGCCTTCATTTAAGAACAGCTATTCTAACGCATATCCTCAAAAGCTAACGGATGGGGAAGTGATGATATGAATGACAGCAAAAATATTAACAGAAATGGCGACAGAGATGCATGGAATTTGTTTACCATCAGTCAATTGAAGGTTAAACTTTAAAACAATGTTGGTCGTTCCCATGGAATATTTTTGACTTTAATGGTATTAGTCATGATATGAATCTCAAGGTATGAACGAGGAGAGATGAGAGACTTATATGCTTCCCAAATTTCTTCAAAAGGTAATGTTATACCTGACTGTTTCCAAATGAGTTCAATATCATAGCGTGAGAAACCTTGAAAGATAACGAAGTCAGTTATGAGACGTTTTATGTTTAAAGCTAAAAACCTCCATGTTTGCATAAGTATTGCTACAGTTAAGTGGTAATGTCTGACTTTAGTTATGATGTTAGCTAATGGTGAGTCTGGTTTTGACACTAAACCTTTTCCGGCGAAGTCGTCACAAACTAATAAAGTGTTTGAAGGATACTTTTTGAAGGGGTATTTTGAAAGTTTTGACAGAATGTAGTTTGTAAGTCGTTTCATATCGTAAACTCCTGAGTATTGTCGTAAGTGGTGTTTGTCAATAATTCTTTCCATCTCCTCAGAAGTCTTTTGCATTCCTGACTGTATGAACTCTACGATGGCATAATATTTCCTCTTACGTCGAATGTAACGTTGAAGAAATTCAATGAGTTCACTGTCTGGAACTTTAACGACAGAGGCTTGAACTTTTGACATAAATGTCTTCGCTGTTGAATCCATTGAATCTGAAGTTGCTGATATAATGATTTGGTCATAGTAAGAGTCGTTTCCTAAACGCTCTGTTATGAGTATATGACGAATGAGGTTAAATGTCTTACCTGAACCCATCTTTCCACAATAGAAATAAACGCCATTTGAACAGAACTCATAGTCCTTACTGAAAGGAAGAATGAGAGAACTGTTGAGCTTTTCACTGCTTTCATTCATGTCTTCATCTACGTCATGTATTAAATGCTTCATTTTATCTCCATTAAAAATGCAAGTCAGAAATATTCAGAACATAGCACCGAGTCTAACTGACAAGAGTATAAAGATATACTATGAACATGTTATGATGAAACCAACCAAAATTCAAGAAAGTCAGTATACTTATGAATATCCAAGACACTGGGTAGAGTATGTAGGAGGTGAGAAAGCTATTGAAATCAGACAAGTTAGAAGTATTCCAGCAGGAAGAACAATATTATTGAAGAACTTTAATGTTTTGAGGTATAATGATGAAACAAAGAAGCAAGATAGTTTCCCTGTTGCTGTGTATGTGAACTTAGATACAGGAGATGACATGAAAGTTTTTAACACAAAGCTTCAAACGGTAGTGAGAGAACAACTTATAGCAGAAGGACACCCATTACCTTCAGAAGTTACCATAGCATATAATTTTGAAACAAATGCAATATATTTTAAAATCGTCTCTGCAAAGAAGTCAGGTTTTACATTTAATGAAGCAGATGTATATTCGAATGAAAACTTCAAAGCTATTGCATGGTTAGATAATGACGATTGCTTTAAGAAAATATTTAAATTCAGTGACTCAAAGATGTCAATAGATGACCTTCGTGGAATGTTACCATCGACGTTTACAGTTGAAGGTTCAGCAGGATTGCTTACAAGATTGTCAATTGGTGGCGTTTGGTCTCGTGAGAACATTGTTATAAAATCCAGTATAAGTGAATTTGCTGAAGAATCTATATTATGTCTTTCAAACTACATGTATTCGCCGCCGAAGCATTATAGTATAACAAACTTTGTCAGTAAGTTTAACATAAGACTTGTCGAACCTTCTTCAATGAAAGATGTTGTGCTACCTAAAGATGGAAAGGATGGACTCATTATTGAGATGATTTTAATAGCATATTAAATGAGCTTGTTCTTGAAGGTCATTCATGATGAAATAACTGTTGTAGAAGATGTTAGCAATTGTTCAGACATTTTGAAGCGTATAGATGATATAAGAAATAAGTTAGATAGACCGCAAAGCGGTGAGGGCGAAGCCCGTGAGAACGCTTATGTTTCATTGACTTTCTCCAGTAACGAGAACTTTTATGAGATAATATTGAAGAGAGATGATTTTAATATGGTGTAAATGGTAGCTTGGGCAGCTTTAGGCGCAATGGGAACAAAAGCATTAGCATTTGGAGCAAAAGCACTTGGAGCTTATGATGCAGTAAATAAAATGAGTGGAGGAAGGGTTTCAAAGACATTAGATGCAAATAAAGGAAAGATTGGAGGCTGGGTTGCAAAGAAGTTAAGATTAAATAAAATAGGGCTCATAAATAAAGCATCCAATTTGGTTGCGACTGAGTCAGAAAATGCTTTAGGAAAGGACGATGATTTTGCAAAACACGCAAAAGACTTTAATGACCAGATGAAAGGTGAAACAATGCATTTAAATAGAGTCGATGGAACTAAAGAAAATGTTTCTTCTCCACCAGTAGTTCTTCCGTATGGTCCCTATGGAATGTATGGAAACCCTTACGAAAGACCATTTGACCCATTGACTGGTGGAAGTAACTGGTATCATTACGGCCGAAGAAGAAAGACAGTCAAGTTGGAGACAGACGTGAAGAAAGCAACTAAAAAGAAACCAAGGAAGAGAGTTATAAAGCAATGAATTCAACAGGGTGAAAAAAGAGGTGAAAAAAGAGGTGAGATCTCACCACTTCACCTAAATTTATTTTTGTGCTATGTTTTCATACGTGTGAGGGTGGTGATATCATTAATTTTTTATTTTATTTTTTATTTTATTTTTATATAAATGACGAAAACTATTGAGATAACAAACTACAACGGTCATGAGTTCAAGAATTTGTTCTTCGTTCCTCGTGAAAATACATTCTATCAGATACGAGGGAGAAAGGGTAAAGTTAGTTTGAGCGTTTATGAAGGAATGAAGAATGGAAAGTTTATACAAGCATACGATACAAACGGTAAGCGTGTTTTATTAGCTTTGTCAAAACTTACTAACATTTATTTTGACAGTGATTTTGACTCTGACGATTGGAGCGACAGCAGCGATACTGAAGAATATGAACTATTGTGTGAAGCACAGCAATGGGAAGAGTTGCAATACTTTTGTAAGTGAGAACGTTTATTTTTTACAGTAGTGAAGTCGTTTGTGAAAACGTTTATTTTTTCATTAGTGAAGTCGTTAGTGAAGTCGTTAGTGAAGTCGTTAGTGAAGTCGTTAGTGAATTCATTAGTGAATTCATTAGTGAATTCATTAGTGAAGTCGTTTATGTGTCAGACGGTTTTGTAAATATTTAAGGTTAAGTTGGTGTTATGGTTGTATTGTAAAATATACGTTACCAGTTTTGTAAAGTGTCAAAACAGCTAAGTGGTGTATGGAGGCGCGCAGTGCCTCTGTACACGACTTAGGTATACTAACTATTCAGATCAATTTACATTCTTGCGTAGAATTTAATAACCTTGATTCTTTTTTAGTTTATTTCGATCAGACAAATGATGTTAACAATTGCTTTTTTTATTCAACAAAGTTTGGTATACCATCTCTTTGCGAATATTTCTTTTCACTTGGAGCCAATGTAAATACAAAGGTGATACACGATATGACAGCTCTTCATATTGCAGCAGAAAACAATCTTATAGAAATAGCTAAATTTCTTCTTTCACATGATGCAAATATCAATGACAAAGATGAATTTGGAAGAACAGCTCTTCATATTGCAGCAGAAAGCAATTGTATAGAAATAACTGAACTCCTTCTTTCACATGGTGCAAATATCAATGAAAAAGATGAAGCCGGACAGACTTGTCTTCATCATGCAGCAATTTGTAATAGTAAAGAAGCAGCAGAACTCCTTCATACACATGGTGTAAACATCAATGAAAAAGATAAAGATGGAAGAACAGCTCTTCATATTGCAACAGAAAACAATCGTATAGAAACAGCTGAATTTCTTCTTTCACATGGTGCAAATATAATTATAAAAGATGAAGATGAGCAAACCGCTCTTCATGCTGCCGCAAATAATAGTAATAAAATAACAGAGATTCTTATTTCATATGGTGCAAACATCAATGAAAAAGATAAATATGGAAGAACAGCTCTTCATATTGCAGCAGAAAGCAATTGTATAGAAATAACTGAACTCCTTCTTTCACATGGTGCAAATATCAATGAAAAAGATGAAGCCGGACAGACTTGTCTTCATCATGCAGCAATTTGTAATAGTAAAGAAGCAGCAGAACTCCTTCATACACATGGTGTAAACATCAATGAAAAAGATAAAGATGGAAAAACTGCTCTTCGTATTGCAAGAGAAAGAAATAGTAAAGAAACATTCGAGCTTCTTATTTCATGTAGTTCAAAAATTAACAAAAAAGGTGAACGAAGCAAAAATCACTCTTCACATTGCAGGATATAACAGCTTATAAATGATTAGGCTAGGGCTGTACAAGATTTAAAAAAACATTGCCGGGTTACCGTAGAGGCCTAAAAAAATCGCGCCTCGGCGGCAAGCCGCCTCGGCATTAAGAATGCGCATCTAAATTTTTATATATCCTTCTTTCTTTTATGTTTCCCTTCCCTTCCTTTTCTTTTTCTTTTTTTCCCTCCTCTTGCTCTCATTTACCTTTTTTTTCCTTTTCTCATCATTTTTCAAAATTTAAAATTTTTATCAAAAATCTTGCCTATAAAAGCAGATTATGGAACCTTTTAATGCCTCTTAATCAATATTATACAGCATAAAGCATATTAAATGAAAGTAATTACGTATAAATTTATTTTATTATCTTATTTATTAATTCTTTAGCATGTATTGTTTAATATTAACTTTTCTGTACATTAAATATGATATCTCCAAAGTATGAATGCCTTGTAACGAAACGAAAACTTAATTTTATGTTGAATATTTGTCACAAACATTAGATTATTAAAATATATGTTGGATATCCCTTAGTATGAGACTTCATGACTCTTGTTGTCTAACGTGAGCTTTGGATTGCAAGCTTGCTACAGCACATAAGTATTCTGTGGTTAAAAAAACCACATGAGCTTTAAAAACTATAAAACCAAAAATAATTGTTATAATTTAAATGAAGAAGTAATTTAAAACGATTTTATTTATGATCAAATTTTATATATTTTTTTGGATCAAATCCATTTTAATAGAATTTATATACTATTCATCTATTAGTAAACACTACCGTATATTATTTTTTAAGCTATCTTATTTTTTGAAATTTTATTCAAATCTTTGGTCGCAAGAAGAATTGCATGATAAATAAAAACATTTAATCAAAGTCAATTTTATTTTTCATATTCAAATGGACTGAGTGTTAACATTTAACATTTTTTGCTAATTGTCGTCAAAAATTAGGCGTAAAGCAAAAATTGATATTTCATATGGTTTTATGATAGATAAGCATTATATTCCCACTCATTATATTCGTAAATTTTGAGGTTTATCCTTCGCTTTTAAGATCATTGATTTTGATTTTTATATAAAATAGTTATATATTAGAAAATAATATGAGTTTATGTGATATTATTTTTCAGAAGATTTCATTCTATATGCCTATGAAAAGTACTCTCAAAACTAACTTTTTCCTAATTATAATTAAATCTAGAATATTGTATTATGCTTAATATTATTTCATTTTTCTCATTCAATTTAGAATTTACAAATGTCAAAAAATTGAGAGCTGTCACTTTTGATGAATTTCTGTTTATTACAGCATTGTTATTAATAATGAAAAATAAAGCTTATTTCAATGAAAATTGTTCTGCAAATTTATTTCACTTTTGACCTCACTTTTTCCGTAATTCAATTTTTTACTTTTAATATTTTAGATCTACATAATATCATTTGAAAAATTAACCATATAAAAAAATCAAGTTATCAATTCACTTTTTCCGTAATTCAAAAATCAAAAATATAAATAATATATCTTTTTATCAAATATTATTATTATATTCTATGAAAAATGAGGTCCGGAAATTTTGCGGATTCCCGTAACTCAATTTTACGGAAAAAGTGCAGTAAACTATTCAAAATACGGAAAAATTGGTGTAAACTAATGATTTTACGGTAAAATCACGGAAAGTCCCGGAAGAATATATGTGCCTATATGAAATTATACAAAAATGAATCAAACGCATTTTAAAAGATTGTTCTTGTATTATAAATGCTATTCGCAGATTTATTAGTTGAAGAAAATTACCAAATTTTTGCCGATTTACAAAAAATGATTTACAAAGCATATTTTTATAAGGCTTTAAAAATCTTTAAAATGTGACCGGTGACGGAAATCCATGGTAACCAACCGCGGTTCCCGTTTGGAATGCCATAGATTAGGCTCAAGTATCTCTCAGAATGAACAGATAAGCTAAGTTGCAAATGAATGGTGTGGAATCACATTTTTTTTAATTCGATGAATGAAAGACATATTAACACAATCATATAAAAAATTTTATATTATAAATTATCCCATCAAATGTGTTTAGCACCTTGAGATGCGGACACATTTTTTTTTTAAATTCTATGAAAGAAATAAAGAAAACAATTTAATTGGTATAGTAGTACTAATTTTTTATTAATTTATTCAGATTTGATCTTGTTATGGATTAATTTCCATACAAGGTAAATTGTTAATGGAGCAACAAAGAAGAGTAAACCCCATGCAACAGCTTCAGAAGGTGAAATCATTTGGACAGGTGGATTCTTCTTAATAATCGGGACACTGTAGTATTTAAGGAATTTTGACAATGAACTTGCAGCCTGGAGCATTCTCTTATCTGTAGTTTCAATGCAAGTGTTAACATATTCATCAGGAAGTTCTTTATCTGGAACAATTAAGTCCATATTGTAAACAGTAGAAATAGAATAGTTGAAACTCTGTTCAATGGCCTCAGCGTAGTTTGCTGGAAGTGGTGCTGTGATTGTTGCGTCTTCCATTCTCTTATAAAGCTTTGTAACAAGAGAATCAATGGATTTCCAATTCTCTGCTGAATACGGCGATTCAAGCATGTATCTTCCACATCCTGTATCCCAGAAATCATGAAGACTCATGTTTTCGCCTTTGTATTTGATGTAAAATTTCTTTCCATTGTCATCGCCATGGAGGAATTTTCCATCATCAAAGTATTCGGTAACATGAATTGGAGCAAATGCTTCTAAGTAGAGAGTGAAGAACGTTTTCATTCCAAAGTTATATGGCCATGGACCATCGAGAGTTTGTCCAACGATCGATTTGTTAAGTGAATTGAGTGTACTGGAAAGATCATCAGAATTGGCGTGATAGTCTGACATATTTACTATTGAAGTGAAATTTCTTTGTGAATAACGCCAATGATCGAAGCAATCTGTGTTGCTCGGTGGCCTCTTGAGAGCAACAAGCCAGGATCCGGCCAACGATGGTCTTTCAAGCTTTTCATCTGTTAAATCAAGAACTTTTTGAACAAGTTGTGGTCCTGTGTCACCAAGGATATGGAACATTACTTCCATGCCTATTGTAAGATATTCTTCGCTCCAGCTACGGGAAAGAAACAGAAGAACAAAAAACATTTTGTCACTTTTTGTGTTTTCAATGACCCATCATGATTTATTTGATGAATTAGATAGTAGATCGGATTTCCCACAAAATCGCTTAACCGACTCTCAAATTTGAAAGATACAGGATCATAAAATTGAGAAGAATCAGATTTCGTTATCTTCATCGGATTTTTTGATGGTTACTTCCATCATTATCCGCCAAAATAAATGTTGGCTTATATTTAAAAATTCATTATAGAGTTATTCCATCAACTTTCATATGATTAATAGCAATTTTTGATGTATTGAAATTGTAAATTGGATTTTCAATGCATCAAACACATTCTTATCCTCAATAATGCATCGATACGCAAGGGATGATGATAACTGGATTAAATTTCTTAGTGATTTCTTCATCTTTCATCTAATTAGTTGCATAGGGCAATAGCTCAAAGGATTATGAATTTCAGTCTCAAAGTTTAATCATACATGCCGGGAAAATCTTTTTGGATATCGATTATTCTTTGATAAATCATTCATTATTGTTTATGAAGTTTGGCAGTATCCCTGTGAGACTATTTAGCAGTATGTGATTTATATCTTTATAAGAATCATAACAATTCAAATTAATATCATTTATTCATTATTATTTTCTATGACATTTTGATTGGATAACTGAGTTATGTATTTGACTCATTGAATAGAGCTAATAATTGTAATATTTTTGATGCTTAATGAGCTTACCCATTTTTGAAGAAATATTTCTGTGAAATCTGGCCGTTTTCAAAATATTTAGTATTGTTCTGTGCTATTTAAAATAATGCAAAAAGTATGATGTCAGTTTATGATGGAATTTGTATTCGAAAAATATGTAAAGTAAGGTTCAAAATCTGCAAATGGATTTTTCATAAATACTGTCTTATAAATAAGCATATCCTTTAATATCGATTCAACATTGTAATATGACGGTTTAAAATTAAAATCAATCACTCTCAAAAAATTCAAGGATCGAGCCATGGTTGATTTTTATTCTAAATACATCAAAAGGACTATCTACGAAAAATGATAAACTCTTTTGAAGGACCACTGGCCATAAAAGTACAAAATTTTAAATAAGGTTAAATCTCTCAGAAATAAAATTTTTTTTATACCAGATGAGCCTTGATAAAGCATATTCTCCGCCCATCTTTGCACTAATAGTCATTGCCCTAGTGGTAAGTGTTATCGACATATCAGAGTACAAATTCGTGAAATCTCAGAGGCTGGCATCTTATCAACAAGGCAGTGACACAGTACCTTTCGACTACTCAATTATGAAGTGTCTCAACGATCTATTCAGTAAATGTTCCAAACTACTATTCTATATATGCGTCTATTTCGTACTGAAACCATTGAAGGCTGTAGCTAAATCTGACATCGAATTTTCCTTCATATTCATTCTTGCCAGGTGGATAATTACGATCTTTCCTAGCAACTTAATACGGATATTCCTAATTGATGGCCGTTTTAACTTCAATAATTTACCAATTTCATTATTTATTGCCAAAGAGTTAGTTACACAACTCATAATCTTCATTCTCACCATCGCATTCATCTCTCTCTTCAGAATTCTTGCCAGATACTTTGGAAAATTTTCTTCAAATGATGTCTTGATTGATTTCGAAGAATCAGACTCATACGATACTGCTTACGACCTTTCATTATCCAGCAGATCTCACTCCAGTTTTCAATCTGATACAAAGAATCCATCAATAATTACAATTTTCAACGTAACAATTGCATTATCCGTCATGATTTCTTTATTCTGTTACAATTGGATCGAAACTTCCTACTTAAATAACAGTTCGATACTACCCGATTCAAAATTAATGAAATCATTGCTGGCAATCTGGAACGCACATCAAATTGCATATCCTGGAATCAAACTACATATAGAATCCGGTGTTTCCAACCATCTAAAAATAGGTTTTTACGGCATAATGAGAAGAAAAGTTTTAATCTCTGATAATTTAGTTTACGCACTTGATTATCCACAGTTGAATGCCATATTGGTCAATCACTATTACAGATCAAATAATCAAGAAGGAATTTTGATAATAATTTCTTATTTGATCCAACTTTCCATAGTTCCATATCTAATTAACTACATCACAAGAAAAGAGATCACTGATAGAATACGTCTCGGAAACTTCTTGTCTTCTGTTTTGCCACTAATTATTATTTATTCTTTGCCATTGCATTATTTGTTCAATGTCGTAAGATTCATGATACAAAAGCAAATGGTGTTCAACTCAGATATGTTCTCTTATAACCTTGGCCAGCCAATTGCTGACGCCATAGTCAGAGTTTCACTTCTCAATAAAGAAACAACAGTACACAGCCGTCTTTACTCTCTTGTTAATCTACCTGAACCGACTCTTGAGGAGAGACTTGTTAATCTCGCCATCTCGCAGTCGAAACATATATCTAATTCATAATTTTTTTGTTTTGTTTATTTAATAAAATATCTATCCTTTGTATTATTATCATATTAAATCAATGAGAGTTTTAACATCAAAAGATTGATTCAAATGATTTTTTTCACTTTTCTGACAACCTCTCAAATTTTTAAAAGTTTAGGTGTAAGGATCCCGTTTGGAGAAAAATCTTCCCCATTTCTATTTTCTTATTTGGATAAACTTTACAAATTGTAAAGTTGTTGACACTTTTTATTGTTCTTCAAATATGCATACAAAAGCAATATAGTTGATAGCATAATATAGAACTTTGTCTGCTTTCTATTAATAATATTAAATTCCTTTGTACTTGCTTTGACAGATCTCCATTAATATTATAATGCATATTTAATAAAAGCCGCATATACTCATCCAATAATGATTGTATCTGAAGTACTATCTTGACTTAAAAGTGTATTAAATTTTTCGTCTTCCAAGATATCTGACAATATATTGGGATATTGTCTTAAACAATTTGCAATTAGTTCACATGATGATGGTAATTTTTCTAAGACTGATACATCTAGTGAAAATACAATATTAAATATCTCCAAAATTACATCGGAAGGATTTAGTTTGTATTCCATAAAGCTACTTAGCGCTTTCATGACACAATCTTCTTGATTTTCCTTTAAAAGTGCGAGAAGTTTCTCGAAAATCGGATCCGCTCGCTCGCTATTATATTTTGATAGTCGGCCAATGCAGCAAACGACAGATAGGAATGAACGATTCTTTAATGCTTCAGAATCTTCAAGATTATTGATAACAAAGTCAAATATTGGAACTTTGATATTATCATTATTACTACGAATAATTTCACATCCAACATCTCCTGAGACTTCGGATATTCTTTGGTTTTGGTAAAACATAAAAATAAAGAGCCGATCAAATAATTTGGACGAAAGAAGTAGTTGTACGGTTTCTTCAGGTGGTTCCCAATCGAGATCAAAAAAAAGAATAAATTTCAGTGAGTTCTTTGTAAATCGTTGAATAATTGAGTTTTGTGAAATCAGAGTTGAAAATATTATAAGAATCCATGGTTATTGAATCAATTATTACCTTTTTTGCTTCAGTCTTGTTCGTCGTCCAGCTTAAGAGATAATTAGAATTCAAAACTGATTCCATTAGCAAAATTTACCGATTTTCGAAAAAAGTGACACGGGCCAAGAGGAATTCTTATCACTTTTTCAGAAAATCGGAATTCTTATTAGCTCCATCTACACAGCAATACCCCAAATGTAATCATAATACATTTTAAAAGAAAGACACCTTGGATAATTGTAAGTAGTAGGATATGAAGGGTTGTGTGACTTTTTTTGTTACATCTATATATAGACGATGCATTAAAATATATTTATTTATAAATCATTAAAAAATTAACATTAATTTTAAAATAATTTATTTTTTTATCTTTTATAAAAGAAGCTATATATAGATGATGTCAGATATTCCGCGATTAATTAAACATCATTTAAATCCTGAATGGGTTAAACTTCAATTTAAAAATGAAGATTGTGAATTATTAAATGAATATGAAAGCCAAAATAAGCTAATGAGGTATAAATATAATGATAAAGAATATTTAATTTCATGGAATCAATGGAGTCATAATCAAAGACCTCATAAACGAGAAGAAGAAATTGAAAATAATGAAATGGAAATCATTGATGACATTAAAGAGGATGGAATTACTGGTGGTCTATCAAATGTTCAACATCGTGTTAATCTTAAAGGAATCACGCACATTAATAAACTTTCATATAATCCAGAAACTAAAACTGTATCAAATGAGGACACCACCAACATTATGACTCATTTCGTTGGAGTTGACTTTAATTCATTATATCCTTCATCATTTTCATCTAATCCTCATGATTTCATTCAATATACTGACCATAAAATGTATATGCCGGGAAGATTGAATGGTGTTATCATTTGTGATACAGCAACAAAGAAAGCAAAAGCACTGGGAATAATTAAGAAGAAAAATACTTTATTCGTGGCTGAAGTAAAGGGTCACATTGATGAAAAATACATTAATGATTACATAAACTTTTTACCGATAATAAGAAACTTAGATATTATCACAGATGAAAAAACAATTGGCAGTTTTATGTATAATTACATGAAATCAAACAATCTACCAGTTGACCAGAAACAGAGAAAATTAACTCAGTTAGCATCAACACACAACCAATATCAACCATTTTCTTCTTATTATCTTTGGTATCTAATAGACAAATTTCATTTTATCATCGATGACATTCAATCAATTTTAACATTTACTAAAAACACTTGTTTTAATGAATTTGCGAACGAATTTATGAATGAAAGACAAAAGGCTGAATTAGAGGAAATAAAGGAAAAAGTTTATTTTGCAAGATTTCACTTAATGGATCATATGGTTACGATGCAATGAATACACAAAATTACGCAAAGACTAAAATAATGAATGCACAGAAGGCACGCGTTGCATGTATGTCAAATAAGTTTAAAAACATAAGAGAAATAGGTGAAGATACGTATCAAGTGATGCTTAAAGATAGATTTTATAGATGTGATACATGTTTACAAGAGGCATTCTTCACTTTAGATAATGCTAAATACTGGTATTTGGTTTTCATTTATGATTTTATGTATAAATGCTTGAATGTTAATCGTTTTCATTTCATTGAAGGTGATACTGATTCATCTTATTGGGCAATCGCTGGCGACCCAAATCTTCCTAACACTCAAGCATTTCAAGCAATTGTTACTGATAAACAATTTTATGATAAAAACATTTTCAAATTCGCACCATTTGATTTCTTCTGTTTTGATGAGAAATTTAAACCTAAATTAAAGAATAAAGGTGAAGAAAAAGCACATGAGAAGAAATTATTGGGTTTAGCAATTGAGAAACAAGGTGATAACATGGTTGCTTTATGCCCTAAGTGTTATACTTCATTCAACGGTTCAATTGATGGAAGTGATTTTAAAAAGATTGCACAAAAAATGAAAGGTGTTAGTTTACGACAAAATAAACAATTAACACCTAAAAATTATTTGGATATAATAAATGATAAAGTGATATTTGATGGTCAGAATATTAATTTACAACTTAAAAATGGGTCAATGACTCGCTTAACAATCGGTAAGACTGCATTAACAGGAGCACACACTAAGGCTGTATGTTGTGAAAATGGATGTTGTATGCCATTTATTTAATAAAATACCACAGAAGAGACAAAAGGAACCGTTAATGATGGTTTTGATACTATGATTCAAAGAGGTGGGCACCCTTAAAACATTTATTTTATTTTTATATAAATGGATAACACAGATTTAAAAAATTTAATTGCTGATTTAGTACTTAATCAAAAATTTCTTAGTTATTATGAATTAAAATCATATCTCCAAAAATATAATAATAATATAACGGGTGATGATATGGAATATTATTATCCATATTATAAAAATGAAATTTTGAAATATCATAATAAAATAATTTCTGAAATTAAAGACAAAATTAAAAATAATGAATATTCAAAGGGAAAAACTAAATCACAGCTTAAACAGTTGAAAGATTTCAAAAATAAAGTATTAACAGAAGAAGATATTGATGAATTATATAATTTATATAATCCTGAGCCGCAAAAGCAAAAGGAGCAAAAACAAAAGGTGCAAAACGCCCAGGTCCTTCAGACCATAAATGAAGCACAAGCTTTAATTTATGATTCATTAGTTAAACCATATTCAGCCCGACTTTTAAATGAAGATCAACTTTTGGAATTCATCCTTCAACATAAACTCGAAGCGGGAAAGTATATCAAACCTTTATATACAGCATATTTAAAACAAATGAATAGAATACATCCAGAATTAATGAAGGAAGGAATGAAATCCAAAATCAAAGCAGATAAAATTAAACCACTTGCAACACCAAAACCTCTAACGACAGTACCTCCTCCTCCTTCAGTTAATCCTTCATCATTCACTTTATTATATCCATTTCAAACATTAAAGAAGCAAAAAGATTTTAAAAAGGATTTCAAGATATTAAATAAACCAATTGACCCAAAAATTCAACCGTTAAAGGAAAAATTTAGTCGACCTTCATTTGCTCCATATCCATATTCATACGAAATCGATCATCTGGAATATTCAAAAGGAAACGTTACTTATTTATTTGCCATTAATATTAACACTAGATATTTATATTGCATTCCAGTGAAAGGGAAAACAGAACAGGAAACAAGAAGAGCTATTCAATACTTACTAGATCATGAAAGAGTAGATAATATCAGGGGTGATGGTGATAAAGGATTTCAGGCAACTATGATTCATTATTTCCCACAAATTAATTTTTTCTTTTCATCCTCTCCATATACGTTTCATAATAAAATAGTTGATGCAGTAATGAGAACTCTTAGAGATGCGTTAGGGGTTAACGGTCAGATATACTGGGATGGAAATCATGACTCCATCATACAACAGTTAGTATATTATTATAATAATACATGGCATAGAACAATAAACATGAAACCGGTGGAAATGAAAAATGATATTTCAAAAGAATGGGAATATATTAGAAAGCAAATGGAAAGGTTGAATGATGTTAAACGTGAACAAATTAATTCGGGGCTCATGAATTTTAAACAAGGGGATAAAGTTTTGATTCATCTCGATTATGGAAAAACTGATAAATCAATGACAAAAAGAAGACGAAGATTTGACACAATAGCTGAATTTGTTAGATATATTAACGGCAATGCATTAGTTGAGGTTAACAATAAATTAATAAAAATTCCGATTTATTTTATTACTCCATTATATTTAAATAATATTTAATTTTTTTATTTCGTAAGAAATGAGTGACAACAAAGCAGTCAAGAGTCCAGACAATGAATATAAAAAGAAACTAAACAGAATTAAATCAAAAATATGCTATTACAAAAAGAAGTCGCAATGCGGTGGGGTTGAAAACAATAAAACTAATGGAACTGAAAACGATAAAGAGAGGAAAGAAATAATCGAAAAATTAGAAACTTACCGTTCAATCCTTAAACTGAGTGAAGCAAAAATAAAAGAATTTAATAGAATAAATAAATTGATTGGAAGAGATGAATTTAATAAAGATGAATTTTTAAACTCAATCCAAATTTAATTTTTATTCCTCTTCGACAACATCTCTCTTTCCATCATTACTGCATAACCACATTTTCTCATTTTAGTGGTTTGTTATTTTTAACATGTTCTTGCATCATTTTTATCATTTCCTCCCTTGTTATGATTCGTGGTAAATTTTGAGCTTGTGGGGTATCCATTTATGATAAAAATAAAAATTTAAATTATGCCGTTCTAAAGTTTGTGACAACATGACATTTTGACAACATCATGGGTTATTCAATAATTAATTATTTTTGAAGAACTGAAGGGTCACCAGGTCACCAGGTCACCAGGTCATTTAACTTCTCTGAAAAAATGTGACAACATGACATTTTGACAACATCATGGGTTATTCAATAATTAATTATTTTTGAAGAACTGAAGGGGTCACCAGGTCACCAGGTCATTTAACTTCTCTGAAAAAATGTGACAACATGACATTTTGACAACATCATGGGTTATTCAATAATTAATTATTTTTGAAGAACTGAAGGGGTCACCAGGTCACCAGGTCATTTAACTTCTCTGAAAAAATGTGACAACATGACATTTTGACAACATCATGGGTTATTCAATAATTAATTATTTTTGAAGAACTGAAGGGGTCACCAGGTCACCAGGTCACCAGGTCATTTAACTTCTCTGAAAAAATGTGACAACATGACATTTTGACAACATCACAGGAGGAAGGCAAAAATAAATTCCAGTCATACTTTATAAAGCTTCATTCACAGGTATTTCATCGTCAGTAAATGATTCCTCATTATCGTTTGGTTCAATTTGTTTATATAATCCTTTCATTTCTTCTTTCAAAACATAATACCATGTTTGTTTACCATCTATTTTTCTTTGTTTCCTTCACATTTATCCTTAATGCTCATTTGAAAGTTTTTGTCTTTCATGTCTGATGGTTTGCAGAATAGAGCATTTTTACACGTCATACCTGCACATAATTCATCATAATGTGTATTTATCCATTCATCTAAAGGATTTGTTGATAATTCAATTAAATCTTGTTTGGCTTCAGTCATCGGTATGATTCGTACAACATTAAATGATGAAAGGTCATATTGCATAAAATACGTCAGTAAATTATCATAAAATTCCTTAGTGCATGAATCCATTAAATTCTTGAAGTAATCAAATTGACCCTTGAATTTACCATTAACCCTTAAAACTACGTATCTTCTGTCTCCAACTTCAATTTTTGACAGGGTAGACGTTGTTAGTTACGAAAATGAAGTTTGCAACGTTCTGTGCTGTTCTTCTGGGTTGATTCTTTTCATTAATTCTAATCTCATTATCCGTAATAATTGATTTCAAAGCGTTGAAGTTTGCGAGTCTGTCTTCACCTACATTCTTGAGTTCATTAAGTACAAGAAACATTTTATTTTCAAACTACTGAGTTGAAATTACCCGTTAGCTCACTTATTTCAGTAATGTTTTTACATGAATAACCAGCGAGAAGTTCAGAAATAAATATCTGTAAAATCTGTTTTTACCTGTTCCCTGAAGTCCTTTCAAAATAATTGCTGTTTCATTCTTGATTCCAGGATGTTGAATCATTGATGCAATCCAGAGAAGGTATTTATACACTTCATCGTTATTATCACAAATGGCTTCTTTAATGAAATTCATAAACATCTCAATTTTTGTTAGTAATCAGGCTTTTCAAGAATGTTGTATTTATAACCCTGAAACGTTTGAGAAAACATCTGGAGAATCAGATTTAAAGCAAACACCCTTAACGGTTAATGAAGACAATTGATTTAGTAGTACATCCCATGCTGTTATGGTTTTACCTTCTTCTTTAAATAATTTAATCATTTTGAGTGACTCTTTCATGTTTGACTGAAGAACAAAATGATATTTGATTCATTTTGTCGTGTATGTTGTAATCTTTCTGAATGAAATATTTGTTTCCACAATCTACAAAACGAATTACACGTGATAAATCCTCAATTACTTCAGAACTGTTTTTATACTGATGATTTTCAGCCTTGCGTCTAATATCTGTTATCAAAAAACGAGTCATCAAGTTTGATATCAAATGTTATTTTTGGCTTACGTAATAAAGGTAAAAACATATTCATCATAATATTCCTTTTGATAAAGTTTTAGAATCTTCACCAAAACAAATGGAGAAGTCATTAAATGTGCATATCTACTACGTGCTTTTTCAAAATTACTTTTGCATTTTCTGTTAAACTGCAGAAGTTATAAACGTTATCGTATGCTTCATTAATTAAATGATCTGGTAAACGAATTAATTGCTTGAAACAGTGTGAATAATGTTATTTCTTTTCTAAATTCATGTTTCCACCATCATTATGTACTTCAAAATCACAGATGCCATCAACTATGCTCTGGGCAAGTTTATCGTCAATGTTTACATCTTTGTTTTCATTCATGATATTCTTTATTTCTTCGTTCTTCTGTTCAACTCTTACCTTATATATTCAAATCATTTAATATATCGTTTACTGTTCTGGTTAATGTTGAATCATAAACTTCCACGAATGAATGAGTATGTATTGATTGGTTCTGATGCATTCTTGCGAACTCTTGAATCAGCCATAACTACTAATGAACGCTTTGAATCATCAATAGAAGTCATTATGTCAATATCATAATCATTGCAGGAATAACATTTAATCATTCTGTTTGAAAACTGCATAGAAGAAATTAGTGTTGCAATAAATGTGAAGACCTCCTGAAGCGGTTTTAACGATAACATCTTTATCCGAAAGTTTTGATAAAATGTCTTTTCTAACTGTTTCTTTAAGTTCATCATTGTACGATTTATTGATATCAACATCTATAATCGTTAAATTTGAAATTTATTTACTAATAAAGCTGTACCAGTTTTCTTCCTCTTCCTCCTCATGTTTGAGGTAGTTATGTAAATCAATCTTGTTTTCACCAATTCTTTCGTTGAGGGTTTTAGTTTCTGCCACAACTAATTCCTCAGCTAATGAATCAATAACTTGTTCATCAGAATGATAAAGTTGCTGTTGTGTTGTTTGTTGCTGTCATTTATATAGGAAAAAAAATAAAAATAATTTTAAAACTAACTTTTATTTTTGGACTACATCAAATTTTCGTAAATGTTGTCTAAATGTCATGTTGTCACATTTTTTCAGAGAAGTTAAATGACCTGGTGACCTGGTGACCTGGTGACCCCTTCAGTTCTTCAAAAATAAGTCATAACTGCCTTCCTCCTGTGATGTTGTCTAAATGTCATGTTGTCACATTTTTTCAGAGAAGTTAAATGACCTGGTGACCTGGTGACCTGGTGACCCCTTCAGTTCTTCAAAAATAATTAATTATTGAATAACCTAAAACATTTACTCACAATATTTTTGTACAAAACGACCCCAAGCTTTTAACTTCTTTTCTGCAGTTCATCCATTACTTCATTACCTAATTAATTACAAACATAAAATATATTTAGTTCATTCGGTAAGCCCAGACCTTTGGGTCAAGCACATTCATTGAACTCTATACCATGCGAATACAGTCATAAATGGTGGCATGTATTCTTTACTTTGTCCCGTTGTTTGTGTATATCCTGAAACGTGATGTGTATGGTTTCCTTCTCCCTGAGTGTCACTCCAGTAACAATTTATAGCAAACTTAACGTCGTCTTTAACATCATATCCTTTACCTTTTGTCATTCCTGACCAATCCCAATATCTATGCTTATGCCAACCCGCTTGAGATGTGCTTAAATCTATGTAGTGACTGTGTGCAGGTAAATTTTCACCTGTAATCGTTTTACTTCCACCCATTTCCTTTGAAGAGTTTGCACAATACAAAAACCTGTCGACTATTTGTTCCCATGCACCAACACCAAACATTACTTGAGGACCTCTTGCATCCATAGATGTATAAATAGAACCTACTGGGTTCATTAAATCAAACATATGAGATAATATAGGATTGTCTCTTTTGAACTTAAAATATAGTGAAACTATTTCGGGTTTCTTCTGGTTTGTGTCGGAATATTTTTTATAATATAATCTTATGTTTTCAGGGTAGGTAAAATCTTGACTATAATATTTATTTTTGTCATCTATATAATAATATACTATTCTCGTTTTTTCTATTGCATTATATCTTTTATATCTATAATAATCTAAATATAATGTTAACTTTTGTTCATCTACATGTGGTGTTCTGACATCATCTCCATAGTCATAATAATATGGTGCTGGAGCTAGGTTAGACAATGTCATATCTGTCATTTCATAAACTCTTAAATATTTCTTTTGTTCGTCTCCATATAAGTTTAAGTAACAGTTGTTGTCTAATGGAACTTTAACTTGTGTACCATCATTCTTTATATAGCTTACATACATTTCATTGTTATTTTTCGGAATGAGTTTACACCGTATACCATTTTTTAAGGAGTGTACCAATTGCCATCTAAAATATTTATTTTCTTCATAGACAGAAAAGTCACCAACAATAGTTTCAATATTTTCAGTTGTTCCTATCAAACTTTGGTATATTTCATTCACATAAGTTTTATCTGCCTTCTTATTTAACCCACTATCAACATATTCCTTATCTGCCTTCTTATTTAACTCACTATCAACATATTCCTTATCTGCCTTCTTATTTAACCCACTATCAACATATTCCTTATCTGCCTTCTTATTTAACTCACTATCAACATATTCCTTATCTGCTTTCTTATTTAACTCATCGTTAACATATTCCTTATCCGCTTTAAGGTCTAAACATCCTGAAACCCATCCTGTATCGGCTTTAGTTTTTAAAATCTTTGATGTCCATTTATGATACCATTCAACCCTTTCTTTAATTTTTTCATATATTTCATTATCTTTTTCATCCACATATTCCTTATCTGCTTTCTTCATTATGTCGTTTAGGAAACCTTCTATGAATTCCTCATTTAAATTAAATCTTCCAATCTTCAAAACTTTAGGAAATGCATTTAATGCGTAATATCTTTGTTCTTCTGGTGGAATTGATGTTATATCATCCGTTATTCCTTTAATTTTTGAATTCATAAATAAAATTTCTTTTATATTTGATATCACTGCACCACCTTTGCAAACGAATTCGAAATGGTCATTTTTCAATACTATCTCCAAATCTCCATATTTCAACCTTTGCGTTTGTTCTGCCGTCTTTGAATTATATGCATATATGGAGTATGTAATGGTCTGAGGGACCTGGGTGCTTTGTGCCTTAAGTTGTTGTGGTTGCTGTTGTTTAATCATTTATTATGATTTAAAAATAAATATTTAATCCGTTATCTCATCAGCTATTTTTTCTATTTGAAATTGCCATAATATTTCATTCATAAATTCTAAATCACAATCAAATAGGTCACTTATTCTAAATTTAATATTTGATAAATCTTTTGAATGAAGAATAAATGAATTCCCGGATAATTGAAACGGATATGATAAAGAAAATGTGTTTAAGTTGATGGATAAAATGTTTTGTATTGATGGGTAAGAGTTAGGGTCTAATGTTTGATGTGAAAATCTCATTGGGGTATTAACTTTATCACATTTGATTAAAATGAAATTGGAACCAGTGTCAGAATACAAAACATCCCCAACATCTTTTTCAAAATTTAATATCCCCAACAATGAACGAAGATGAGGAGTACAAAATTTAATTTTCAGCGGAAATTTAATAAGGTTATTTATTTCATCAAGTTCAAAAAGTTTATCGGGTTTTGATTTAAAATTTTCTTCATACCATACGATAAATGATTCATTTAAATAACTTAAAATCATGTTAATATCCCATTTCGCTATCACATGATTTATATACATATCATACGTTTTTTCAAGGTCATCTTTAATAAATGATATATAATCTGAAGGGTCTAAAAGAATGGGATTAAATTTACCACTCACAGAAACGAGAGTAACATTATAAATTCCGCTAACTGTTAAATTTAATTCACAGTTATTATTCGAAATAATATTGATAATTGACATTTTTATTACGATTAAAAATATGGTAAAGCGTTATTTTCCAGTGATAAATAAAAACTAGAATAAGATTACCTCAAGAATTCATAAATTCAACGAATAAGAAATTCATTCATGTTATAAATTTTAGTGTTTTCAGAAAATATGAGTCAATGTCATATTCATCAACAGGTTATATTTCACTTCATTCAAATTTAGTTCAATCAAACCCATATAATGACCATTTCATAAGATTTTCAGATGGTATTAAAAATGTAATTGATAGATTAAAATATGAACAGATTGACAATATCGAATTTTTGGAATTTTGGTTTAAATATCCTGATGGAAAAAAGATTGAAGTTAAAGATAAAGCTGATACTATAACAAAAACAATTACAATGACCGATCCAGATAGTGGGGAACAAAAAGAAATAAAACAAACGATAGAAACTGGTGAAAGGTCAATTATTATTGATTATGATTCAAAGGATTATTTTCGATAATGTTAATGCTTGAATATTAAATAGCCTTAACAAAGAATTTTTCAAGTGATATTTTATATTCATCAACTATTTTATTATAAATATCATTATATGTTAAATGAAGTTCAGTTGTTGTTCCGTTCTTTGATATCTTAATTGTGCTAATATCCTTTATAGGATTTATTTTTGCAACTGTTCCGCAGCATGAAACCTCATCATCTATGAAAATTGAATCTTAACGTCTGAATCTTGAACATCACAAAGAATGGTGATAATGTGAATTAATGATTCATAAGGTAAAATAATTAAACCGGATTGGTCAATTAAATTTATTATTGAATCATAATTATTAATTATTATATCACGGTAAATTTTCATTAATTCAGAATTAATGTCTACTTTATATGGCGCATTGCGACTGGAATCGTAGATTCCTGGGTTCTCGATGTTTGATGAAAGAGGTGGGGGTATGTTGGATATGTGGGGATTTCAACGGGTTCTTTACCGGGTTCAGATAAAATGATTGGGTCTCCATCTTCTTTATTTTGCTCCTCCTCTTTCTTTGGTAAGTCACGAGTTAATAAATTGGACTGTGTTGCTGACCTTGTTAATTCAGGACTAACATTAACTTTAACATTTTGAATAATTCGTGATTTATCATCATTTACGTTATAACCAACCGTAATCTCTGCTTTTGCGTTTGTGTTCTTTTGACTTGTGAAACGTCTTCTCATTTATAATTGAATAAAAAAAAGAAAAATATATTTAAAGTTTTATTTAGTTGTTACGGTAATATCCCAAGGTTCATCATTGTTTGCTTATACTTTCTTTGTAACTGCACCAATTATGTTATTGATATTGCTTTGAGTTTCTTCCAGTCTTATTTTATCATTTACAATATCTTTAATCATTTCATTACATGCATTCTTAAAACCATCTGATTTTTCTAATTTACGTCTATCACTTTCTTTAATTAAATCAAAGTTATAACCTTGTTGAGAACAAAGTGGTTTCTTTATCAATTCCTTGAACGCTTCTGAAAGTGAAGATGAAGAAATTCTTGCCACTTGAATTGGTTGAAATTCTGCTTTCATTGCTTCTTTCTGTTCATTGAACACTGGATCGAATAAAGCAACTTTAAAGAATTTCTTAGCTGGAATTTCAGGTCTCAAATTTGCATATTGACCATCAAACTGATTAACATATTGAGGTAATCCATCCGGTCCCTCTTCAATAGCATTTAATTCTGCATTGAAATAAGAATATGGATTATGACGGTATGAATTAATTGGACCATGTTCACCTTCTCTAATGTATTGTTTAACAGCTTTTCCATTTTCATCAAATTTCATAGGATAACGTTCATTATATGCTTTACGTTTAGGATAATCCGTCATTGTTAATTTATACCCATTTATGACTTTAATATTTCCTTGACCATCAGTAACGAAAACTTCATTTATACCATCAGGTTTTCCATTTGGACCCGTAATGTCTGCTTCGTGTGCTTCCCAATTTGGACCATGACGTTTGGCATATGCTTGAGCTTCTGGTAATGTTAAAACGTTTCTCATTTGTTTAACATCTTTTTGAAGACCAGCAACAATATGAACTAATTCTTTCATTCCGTCTGGAACTTTCATAGTTCTATTATATGCACCCTTTTTGTTTGTTCCTTGTTTTAATGGAACCTGTAGAAGATTTGCTATTTCTGTCATGTTTAATTATAAATAAAAAATAAAAATTAATTATACAAAGTTAATCAAATTTAACACTTCCTTTATTTAAATCAACTATTATTTTTCCATGTTCTCCTAATTGTTGATATTGTGTGTAAAGTTCATTACTGCTCATTGGTAAATTCACTTGATAAAGCATAACGTTCAACTGTTGACGACTAAAACCACTGAAAATGAAAAGTGTTGATAGATTTGATTTAATGTTTGTGCTTAATGCTTTGAAATATTGAACAGCCATAAAGAATGAACACTGAATGTGTCGACATTGAGTTAATAACTGATTAAAATATGATTTCTCATTTGTTATTAGTTTTGATTTCACGGCATCATCTAGAAAAATTAGTGAATGCAAAAATTCTTTATCAAAATTTGAAATGGAAAGTGTTTCAAATAATTCATCCCGTTGTTTATCAATAATTTTATCCTCTAATCCTTGCTTCTTGATTGTATTATATAATTCTTTATACATTAAAAAGTTTTTTAAATAATCTTCTGCTTCTTCTTGTGATAAATAAATAATTGGAATTTTGATTAAATGCTTTAAAGATTCAAATGTATCATCTGAAAGTGAACCTGAACGGTTGATATAAATTAACACATGTGAATAGGGGGAAGTGTTAGCAATAATGATAATTTGTTTTAATATCGTTAATGTTTTACCTTTATTTTGTTTACCAATTGCTGCAGTGATTGAATTTAAGTAACATTCAGAATATGGAATTTTCATTAATTTTTCCTTAGATAGAGCATTTCTATTATCACTCAATGCTTCATTAATCATATCATCTACGTATGTATTATATACTCCCGCTAATTCTTCATAAGGGGCGGATGAATTTAAATCCATTTAATCAAAAATAAATTTATAATTTTAAACATTTCTATTCATCAATATTTCATCATATGAACTTCTATACTGTGGTGGTGTACCTGTTGGATGATATTTCAAACCTTCATCCGGTGTCCATGTCCAATATGTAGTCCTAGTAAACCAAACCTGAGGAGGATTTGTCACCTTTGAACAATAAGTGTCATTTTCACCCTGAATGATTGGATAAGCTTTCACTTGTACTGTAACTTGTGAGTTGAAAGTTTCTAATCCATCAAAGAATATACTCGCTCCATCACGTTGAACTGGAATAGTGCATAAGAATGAAGTTTGGTCTTTCCATGTTCTAGCTAATGGCGTGCCATCATCACCATTCAGTGGTCTAGTTAATGAGTCCTCGTATTCTTCTGTGCATTCATTCACTCCATCTAAATCAGAAGCTTGAAGCATACGTGTAAAGAATATGTCACCCACTGTGGTCATCGCTTGATCGGGGAAGTTTCTGGAATCTATAGTGACCTGAAGACCTCGAAGCATTGGATTTTCTAAAACTGTTCTTTGCATTGCATTCTTCGGAAATGCTAACACAACATCTGTAACATTATGAAGAGCGTATGAGAAATCTGAGCTGATACCTTCAGGAGTGATGCAACCTCCATTTAGTGAACGAACGTCAATATGTTGAGCTGGAATCATGAATGGATCTTCCTTACTGAATAAACGTGGTATTGCTTTAACTGATTCTTCAATTAAACCGTATCCTGGTGTAATGCATTTATCCTCTAAAACTTCCATCTTTGTGCATGAAATAATAACGTTATCAACTGTTGCGTCAGCAGATGTAGCGGCTAAGCTTGTAATTAATTTGGCAGGAAGTCCGATTTGTTGGAATTTGCGATCATATTTATAAACATGATTCATAATCTTTTCATAATTTTCATCAGTTATCTTTTCATAAACGTAATTTTGTAAATCAGCAACTCTTAACGGGTCAACCTGACAAATACTAAAGTATCCCTGAAAACATAATATTTAAGAATGATTTCACCAAATGATTTAGGATAATCATCAAACGCCTGAAATGCTAACAAATCATTTACCGGAATAATCATATCAAAAGTGACATCAACTTCTTCATTTGCTTTCTTGAAAACTTCTGAAGGGTCAATATATTTACCACATACTGAGTTATCATATTTTTGAACATTATTATATAACGAATGAACAAACTTTTTAACTTTCCTTTCTGATTTTGGTTTATATGTTGCAAATGCGAAAGATTCACGGGCACAATCCATCTGAAGATAACCAGCATCACCTCTTTCAGTTTCTACTTCTAATTGTTTAAAGCTTTGATTTGATGATTTGTAACCAACGAATAAACGCATGCATTTAAAAGCGGCATCACATGTGAAAGCTTTATTTGAAACTAGAGTTGCTTTAACTTTGCGTTTAATATATGTGTCACCTAATTGGTTCACATCATGAGCCGGATTTGTAATTCTTAAATGAGTTTGTTTATCATCAAAATATGGAGCATCAGAGTCATAGCATGAACTTTCAAGTTCTCTATAATATCTTCTACCGTCATTCTTTGCGAATATTTCATTTATCTTTTCGAATGAATGAAACACATTTCCATTAATCGGTTTGGTGTTTGGCACCAAATAGTTAGTCGTCATTTATTAATAAATAAAAAATCAAAATTAAAAGATGAAAATGAATTTTTAATTTTAATGAAATAATCAACTATGGCTGCAGGATTCTTTAAAAAATTATGGGATAGAGTAAAAAGAGGAGCGCATAAAGTTTGGGAAACAATGAAGAAAGGAGCAAATTGGATATTTAAGAATAAAGAAGCAATTAGTGACGTTGCTGAATCAATAACACCAAAAGCTGCCCCAATAAGAGAAATATTAAATAAAGGAGAAAAAGTTTATCAAAGACTACAACCGATACTAAGATAAAAATAATATTTATTTATTTTTCCACTATCTACCTCCTATTTTATTAAGTATTCCTTCAGCAATTCCACCAACTGCGTTACCTGCTTGTGCTCCCATTGCCGGATTACCTGCTTTAGTACCTAATACTCCACCTATGATAGTTCCTGCCGTTTTCGCTACTGGTGCCAAAAAGTTTGCAACGGGTTTAATAATATTTTTATGAACCCAACCCGCAGCTTTCTTAATTCCTTCCCATAATTTTTTAAAGAATCCTGCCGCCATTTCTGATTTAATATTAATTAAAAAATATATTTCATCACTTATATTCTAATTTTTATTTAATGATAAATGAAACCAATTTTAAAAATAAATGAAACAGAGGAGGAAGAAATAAATGAAAGTGAAAATGTTCAACAAAAAATAAACGTTGTTAAACCAATTACTGAAATAAAAATTTTTTCATCTGTTGAAGAATTTAATGACTATTATGCTAATAATAAAAAATTATTTGAAGAATTGACAACATGTAAATTGAATAAAATGTTTAAAGTTGATGGATTCAAAATTTCAAAAATAAAAGGAGTGGTTAGTTTGAAATCTATTCCTCAATCAAGAATCACCTCATTAATGAAAATAGATGATTTAACAAAAAGAATAGAAATTATTGAAGAGCGAATAAATCAAATTATTGATTTCATAAATTCAAATAATCATTAGTTTCTAATTTCTTCTTCTCGTTTATGAGGTCTTTGATTATGACTCCATTGATTCCATTCATGATACAAAATCGTTCAATATTTGTGAGAATTCTTACGTTTACAAAAAATAAATTATTCAAAATAATTATTTCTAATTTCTTTTACTCTCTCGTATATACTAGATTTAAAGAATTCAGAACATTTCCCATAATCTCCTAAATGTTTTCTTATCCCTAACGTGTGCCAGTTATTATATGAAACTGAATAAACTTTATCTTTATCTTTACACCTTTCATCACTTCCAATATATTTATATCTCAGTTTTGATTTAGCATTTTCATATTCATTAGCGTTTAATAATTCGCAGTCTTCCTTTTTAAATAAATGTTTTATGTATTCAGGATTTAATACTCTACGTTTATATGCTCCTAACTTAGTTCTAAAGGTTTTTCTACAAAATTTAGGAATTCCATCCTCTTTAATGTCATCAATGATTTCCATTTCATTATTTTCAATTTCTTCTTCTCGTTTATGAGGTCTTTGATTATGACTCCATTGATTCCATGAAATTAAATATTCTTTATCATTATATTTATACCTCATTAGCTTATTTTGGCTTTCATATTCATTTAATAATTCACAATCTTCATTTTTAAATTGAAGTTTAACCCATTCAGGATTTAAATGATGTTTAATTAATCGCGGAATATCTGACATCATCTATATATAGCTTCTTTTATAAAAGATAAAAAAATAAATTATTTTAAAATTAATGTTAATTTTTTAATGATTTATAAATAAATATATTTTAATGCATCGTCTATATATAGATGTAACAAAAAAAGTCACACAACCCTTCATATCCTACTACTATTGTACGTTATTTCTTTACTCATTTTTTTGGACTTTGGAATAAAAATCGAGTTATTTTAAAATGTGGGATGGCTAGATCTGTAATGCGCACCATTGGAATTCAAGAAATAATAGACATAATTATTTACTTTTGAGTTGTCATGACTACATTCAGTTTGACAAAAGAAGAAACTTTGAGAGAATGCTAGAAAGTGGAGACATCATCCTAAAAGGTTACACTTACGCATATATGATAGGGCATTCAATTATTCTGTTTAAGGTTGATTTTCAATAACGATTCACGCTAGTTGGGCGTAAGGGCACCTTTAAAAAATTTAGGAAGCTATAGCAATTATTGAATTGAGAGAGATGGATCTGAAATATGGAATCATATTATTTGAGCAAATGTTAATACGTGCAATCATTGTAATCAATATGACCTAAATGACCCTGCTCAAAATTATCATATTGATTAATATTCGATGATGTAAATATCGGGAGTTTTTCATTACCGGAGAGCATTTGAATACTAGTGAATGAAAGTCCTGAGTAGTGAACAGGACCAATAAATGAATTATTGTTTTCGAATGAATAGTATTTCGAAACACTATTACAATCGTTGCATCCAGACACATACGAAGAACCTCCTGCACCTGTGCCATGTCTATCATGTGAAACAGATCCTCCACCGCCTCCAAAGTAGCCAGAACCACCTCTAGAGACTGAACGAGCCTTTGGTGAACTATTACCTCCCTTTCCGAACAATCCATCATCTCCGTTTTCAAAATTTTCATAATCAGAAACTCCAGCTTTTCCTCCTTTAATTTGACTGCCTCCAGTAGCAGGAATATAAGAAGCGTTATATTCTCCATGGAGGGAATGGCTTCCATCTCCACCATTGATATTTCCACCGCATCCTCCTGTTCCATTTGTAGGATTGTTGTTATTATGTTGAATAAATCCATCAAGGACAACACCACCTCCTGCACCTGCGACAATAATTCTTGACTTTAGTCCTTCAATATCTGTACTGTTTTTTAATCGAACATCTGTTGCGCCTCCACCAGAATAGCAGAATATATATTCCGATTCACGTTTTGAGGGATCATAAGGAGAACAACTACCGCCACCATTAAAAGTGGTTGTATTTCCATTCTTTTTCCCTCTTTCACCAACATAAATGAATAATTGGGTGAAATGATTAAATTTGATCATTCCGGAAACATAACTACCAAGACCGCCATTATTGCGGTCATCGGCACCAGATGCACCCCAACATTCGATTTGATAGATCCCAGGATATGCATGGTATGTATAAATCCCATAATAATTGGCCGCTGCTATGCAACGGCACTACAGAAAAATTATAAAAAATTAAGGTTTTCTTGACTTTTTCAATGGTTGGTTGACATAACATGTTATTTGATTAATCATCTAAACATAGCTTATCGCTATTCAGGAAACATTTATCATGCATAAGGGGAAACAGTTCAGAATGTGTTTTAATTGTTTATGGTTAGTTTTCATTAATGCTTCACGCCCGTTGCCAAAAATTCGAATCTAAGCCAGATGATATCACGTGAAATGGAAAACAGAAATAAGGGAGTGGGAGGGATTTTACAATGTCAGAATATAAACTCATTTTCCTAAAAATGAATTTCACGCCCCTATTTGTTTCACTTTTCAGGAATTAGTCCCTGTGCCAGAAATAACATGTGTAAGTGAACCATATATACACATTTGATTATATGATATAGCCCTAAACGGAAAATAAAAATCAAAACTTTAAAATCAAAAGATTTATGTATCAAACACTCATATAATGAAGTATATGAAGAAAATAAATGATTTATTAACAAGATAAATTTAAATATTAGTTCTAATGTATATATCTATTATTTTTTTATTTAATTTTTCCTTTGATTTGCATAATATGAAACATCTTGGTCGGAATCATGAGATAAAATGTCCAGAATCTCAGTGAATTGCTTTGGACATTCTTTTGCAAGCATAAGACGGACATTTGATGTTGGATCTGAAGTAATTTGTTTCAAGAATCCAGAAACTTTGGAATAATCAGGGGATGAACATGCAACAAGAACAGAAAGTTGGCGATCTAAATAGTTACCTTTTGAGAACTTTTCAATGACATAATCATAAATTTTGGTGAAAAACCAATCTGTGCCATAAACTTGCATAATATCTTTGACTGTATCAACTGCTTGACTTCTTACACCCCAGACTTTTGATTCAAAAAGAATATAAAGATATTGTAATAATTTTTCATTGAAAGAATCAACATCTAAGGTCTTAGACATCAATCCTATAACACAACACATCGAAATCATTGTTCTCCAGTGTGAATTTCCAATTTGGGAAATTCTATTAATTGCAATTTCGATTCCAACGCCAGTTTCAGCGATTGCCTCGTATGCTTGGTTAGATATCCTTGTATCTGTTGATTCTGTGAGTATAGAAAGTGCAAATTCACATGCTTCTTTATGATTTTCAATTAAATTTGGAATTGATTTGGCCAATTCGAACAAAACCTGTGGATCACTATCCTTTGCAAGTAGTTTAATTGATTCATCAAGCTTTTCTTTACTTAAAACGTTACTTTTTGCAATAAATTTCAAATGTTTTGCTGATTCAGCGCGAACTAATGGATGTTCATCTGTAAATATGAAGGAATATAAATACTGTTGGGTTTCTTTTGTAATATACAAATTTTCTATGTTGCTGAGAATGGAAATTACGTTTTCAAATTTTTTATTTGCAACAATGATATTAATTGCATCATCTACGAAGTCATTGTACTTCTCATGAGTCAGGCATGTTAAAGCAGGCGCGATATTCTTTTGAACTATAACAGTTTGGTCATTTATTAATTTTGAAAGGATTAAAATCAGTTTTTCGACAATAAACTTGTGTGAATTAAATGCATCATACATTGCTTTTGCTAAATCTCTTCGAACTTCAATGCTTTGATCGGAAACAAGTGTTTCTAGAATAGGGAATAGAGAATTGCTTTCTTGTTCTGTTAAATACTTGGAAGCTAAGCAAATTATTAAAGCAGATGCTGATCTTTTTCCATAAAATGCATCTTTTGATAATTTTATGAAGAATGGAATGAAAATTTTCTCTATTTCTTCGGTGTTTGATGATTTTACGAGCTGATCAATGGATGCTATGCATTTTTCGCGTATATTGTCATCGTCAGTTTCGAGATAAAATTCAATTGTGTCTAAAACTTTGGAAATATAATCTCTGCCACCAACTAATGGAACAAGATTGCCAAGGGCACGGCAAATTTGAGCTTGCATTTCTAAAGATTGTCTTTCGATACTTTTGATTTGAATTAAAACGTCTCTTACTTCATTTGGCTGAAGATCCTTTAACAAATCTGCAAGCATAGATGATGTTCTGTTTCGCTCCAAAGGATTTTGAGACCTCAATGATTCTAGAAGCGAATTATACTTTGAAGACATTTGATTTGATAATTTTCTGAAAATTGCGTATAATGAATCAAATATTGAATCTTAAGATATAGTCAAGCCTAAAAGGAGTCAAACATGCAAGAAGGCTGTCAAATGCACAATAGGCGCGTCGAAGTTTTATTAAATGATAGAATAATTATTCATATTGAGTTTCTAACATAAATAGTCTGAAATGAAAGAAATTTTATCATAGTTTATAAATGTATTACTATTCCTTTATCTTTGGTGATTGAAAGCTGAACAATATATCATTGAGTAATGATTTCATTTTTTTACTTCCTTTTTCCTTCTCAATTTTCCTTGAATATCTTTATTACATAGTGCACAAGTCAGATGAACAATATCTCACTGAATGAACCAAATAGAGTCAGATATGATCAAAAGATTTCAAAGAGTTATATGACTCAAAGGTCTATTGCGTTCAAAACGATTATCTGCGTTAAACCTTCTAGTTTTAGATCTAACCATCCAGACACTTCTTTCTTTAATTTCAAAGCTATAATCAGAAGAAATATGCAAATTATCCAAACTACTCATACAACTAATAATTAAAGTGTGTCTGCTTACTGAAAGTACTCACACAAAGCTGTTCTGGCTATAAAAATTTCAAATGCAAATTCATAATTTTTGACAATTTCATTTTTGTCAAAAATTTTTTTGATGTTTTCGATTTTTCTGATTTTTGGGACTTCTATTCCGAAATACTGCTCACCGACTTACACAGAAGCAATAACGCAAGACAAGTACGAGCGAGAGTATGTCACAATTCTTTTTAAGCACGGAATTCATTCTCCAATTGATAAAATTCCAGGCCACGATGCGAACTGGGAATGCAGTGCAAAACAGATTCTTTATCCAGGAAAAGATGCATTCGATGAACAATCAAACAATAACATCAATGTTTTCAGAGCTGTTCCGATTTCTTCTCAAAGTTTTCTTAAAGGCACTTGCCAAGCCGGATCTTTGTTAGATACTGGCATAGATCAAATGGTTTCATTAGCAAAATACATAAAACGCACATATTCCTCAATTTTACCCAATAAATATCATAAACGAGCATTTAATTTCAGATCTACTTACACAGATCGAACAATGAACTGCTTAGAAGTAATTATAAGCCATCTATACGATGAACTTACTCCAATTGAGTTATTTGTGGCAAATGAAGAATTAGAATCTCTTGTACCGAATCCTTATTTATGCCCAGAGCTATCCAAAGTTCTAGATATCGAAAAGGATGAATCCTTAGAAATTACAAAGCGAATTAAAGAATTTAACAAGAAAATCGAAAATTTAAAGAATGAATCTAAAATTGTTGCAGCACCAAGCTGGAGAAGAATGGGAGAGATGCTATCAGCACATATCTGTAATAATGCTTACTTACCTCCAGGATTTGATGAAAAATTATCAAATGAAGCGACAAATCTCTTGGTAGACTATTACAAGTCAGTAATCAGTGATAAACAAAAAGTAAAGTACTCTAGTGGTCTCCTTTTATCAGATATTTACTTCGGAATGCGAGATTATTTAACAGGAATGAAACAATCGAAATTTGCCTTGATAGCCGGCCATACTCTATCTATTGTTTCACTAGAACTCGCATTCGGCCTGAATACAACATTTCCGGCCTTTGGAGACTTTATTTCCATCGAATTATTACGAAAAGACCAAGATAGGATTGTTAACATTGTCCAGAACGGAATTATTAAAAAGACAATGAAGCTACAAGAATTTATTGACTTTACTTTAGAAATGAGGCCAAAAGAAAGCGAATGCAAGATTCAGTGGCCATTTGCTGAAAAAGACAAGAAAGATCCAGGCACAGAAATTCTTTCTAAGTCATTCTCTTGATTTTTGTTATTTGTTATATTAGTTTTTTAAATCATATTGTTTAGTTTTTATAAAATCCGCATTTTTTCTTTAAAATCAGCGACCATTCTTAACAAAAAATCATACGTAAGATCGGAAACATACAAGTTATTACATTTTGATTCAATATTGCCATAGATAATTTTGAATTCAAAATAAAAAATCAAAGATAAACATATTTTGATTATGAAAATTTAATCATTTTATAGATGTCTTTCTAGTTTAATGGTTTTTAGTACCAGTGTTTTTTGATGGAATAAAAGAGACACAGGAGCAAAAAATCTGTAAACTATTGAATTTAAAATTTTCAAGGCCACAAAATGGTGAAGCTTCCATTCCAGAAAGGCAAGGAAGGAAAGTCCTCCAACCTTGTCAAGGAGGATGAGGCAATCGAGAGGGTTGCCCTTGATCCAAAGGATATGGGTCGTATGGCAATTCTTCGTGGAGTATATCCAAAAGTTTCGCCAAAAGACAAAAATTCACCATGGGCGTATTTCCACAAGAAAGACTTACAAATGATCAACAGTGACCCAATGGCTTGGTTCATTCGTGATCACGCAAATTGGTTAAAACACCATGAAAAACGTTACAATCGCAAAGAACTCGATCAAACACCAGAGCCAGTCGCTCCTTATGACCAATTAATCCGCAGTCGCTATCCAACTTTCGCTGATGCAATCAAAGATCTTGATGACGCACTCACAACAGTTGCTCTCTTTGCTCAAATGTCTGGTTCTGACATCCTTGATTCGGCACGCGTTCTTAAATGCCGCCATCTCTTAGCTGAGTTCCATTATTACGTTTCCCACAAACATCTCCTTACAAAAGGCTTCATTTCAAAGAGAGGTTTCCATTTCGAGGCACAGATCGAAGGACTCCCTGTTGTTTGGCTTATTCCTCACCAATTTACATTATCAAAAGATCCAGATGTTGATTACACAGTTCTTCTCAATTTCCTTGAGCTTTACGAAAATCTCCTTTCATTTGTCAATCTCCGCTTATTCAAACTCATCGGATTAAAGTATCCACCAGAATATGACCAGAAGAAGTGGGATTCCGGCTTTTACATCGACGCTATCATCGACAACAACGAGCAACCAGTTGTTGAGTCCGTTGCCGAAGCTCCAGCCGATGCCAAAGTCGATATGGACAAAGTTGCAGGAATATTCGCCAAAGCCGCTGCTGAAACAGTCGAAAATGATGAAGAAAAGGCCGATTCTGGCGTTTTCGGAAACTACGTCTTTACAATTGGCCGCGAAACCCCACGCGATGCTCTTGCCTTGATTATTCGCTCACTTGGTGGCCGTATTATCTGGGACGAGTCATCCAAGGACACATCCATCACACATACGATCACCGACAGAAAAGTTATCAACGAGAGAGTACTTTCCAGAAAATACATTCAGCCACAGTGGGTTTTTGACTGCTTAAACAAGCATTCATCACTTGACTGTGCTCCATACCAGCCAGGCCAAGTCCTCCCACCACACCTCTCTCCGTGGGACGCTCCTGTCCAGCCAGAAGCACCAGAAGAGATCGATGACAGAGAAGTTTTGGCCGATGACGATGACGACGAAAATGCGGAGATCAGCTCAGAGATCAGACAGAGAGCGATGGAGATTGAGCACGCGGAAGGCATCGCTCAGGAACTTGGCGTTGCCAAGGAACAGACAGAGACACTTGAAGATCTCAAACAGAAGAAGAAACAGATGAAGGAAAAAAAGAAAGAAGAAAGAGAAAGACTTTTGGCAGGAACATTGCCAGCAAGAAAGGCAAAGATCTACCACGAGTTGAAGGAGAAAGAAGACGCAAAACTAAAGAAGAAGAAAGGTGCTGCAAAGGAGGATGCTGATACTGTTCGTGTTAATGAAGAAGCAATGGAAGAAGAAGAAAAATAATAATAAAGATTTAGAATGAGAATATATTTTTGAGAGTTTTACATGGCATTTGCCGGCAAATGCCATGTAAAATCTTCTCAATTATTTTCCAGGGTTGCCCGTATATTTACCCTAAAACTCACCCGTATTATACAAAGTTTCATGTACCTGTTTATCGTGTAATATTGGAGATATTTCTTTATTTTATATGTATTATATCATTGTATCCGTTTCCTTAAAACTGGAGCTTACTGGGACCTTAAACTTGAAAATTTGATGCTATTATATTTCCCAATTTTGATATTTTATCGATAAAATAAAAATTTCAAAAATATTCTTATCGAAAATAGGCTATTGATTTTTTTAAAAATAGCATTATGCATTTAAGAAACGAAAAATATTGATTTGTTTCAGCTCAATCTTAATTAATAAGTAAAAATATGATAATATCGTTTCAAACTATAACATAGCACTTCAAAGCTACGGTATCTGATGTTGCTTTAATTATTTTTGCCCAATATCACTTCGAATTATATCCTGGATTTTTCAAATTGTGGGGGAAAAATTGAAATATGAAAAAAAAAATTTGAACTGTGGAAAAAAAATGGAATTGTGTCTAAAATATACAAGGGCTGTTGGGCGCAAAGAGTGTAGTAGGAATTCTAGTAAGGATGTCAATCATGAAAATTGATTTCATTTTAGTAAAATTAAATTTTCATTTTCGAAAATTTAAAAAATGGTATGAGCGGGATTCGAACTCCTTTTAAACTATACATGGCACGGCGGGCGCAAAGGAAGTGCCGGAAAGTGAAGTGAAAGCTATTATAAAAACAACACTTTTCAAACCCATAAAATCATTTTTATTTTGTATCATATTCAAACTAAGTGATGATGTATCATAGTATCATATTCAAACTAAGTGAAAACGATGTTTATGATTATAAGGTTATCAAAAACACACAAAAATCATACAAAATTTTTAAAATCTGGAAGGAAAAAAGTGCATTTATCTCAACATATGAGAATTGAAAATAAACTTTGTTCTGTAAAACTTTTAGTATAACTATTGAAATTTTATGTTTAATGTATCTCACTGGCTTAAACACAATATTGGAGGACTAGATACAAATCTAATTAAACTTTGAATGAGACCATTTCGACTGGAAACCACTACCATTGGGTTTGTTCCCTAATGGTAATTAGCAGAATCCAGTGAGATTGTAGTGCAATCGGTCTTAGTTTTGAAGTTACCCACCAATTGCATCTCGACTCTTTTTAACAAGTGCCAAATGTTTTCTATAAAATATCTAGTGTCTTGTACCTAGATATCATTCCTGCAGTATCAGCTCCTGCCATGGAATAACCAGGGACTAGATAGGTCCGCAAGTTCGAAAATTGCGAAACAGTTTTCTTCATACTGGAAGTATCCAAGACCTCAATATCATAGAAATAAAAACCTTACTATATACACTACTAATACATGTTTAAATATCATTAATATCTTTACTACAAATGAAGTTATAAGCAATACTCGAAAAGATATCGCGTCACCTCAGTTTCCGGCACCATTAATGTGTAAACTTGGAATAATAAAATAGTGCTATGAAGAATGCAATAATTTACGAAATTTTAATTTGATGTGGAAGTTTGAGAGTATGTACGTTTTAAATAAAACCAAAAATAATTGTTATAATTTAAATGAAGAAGTAATTTAAAACGATTTTATTTATGATCAAAGAGGGGGGCACAAACTTGCCCAGTGAGGTGAAGTGAAAAGTGACGAGTTTACATGTCAGAAATGTAAAGTGTCGGATTTGAAACAAAAAATGGATTAATTTATTATTATATGATAGAGAGATTTGGTAAGTTACTATCAAATTTGTAAGTAAGGGGAAAAAAAGTAAGAAAGAAAAAAAATTTTTAAAAAATAAAAAGCCACTCGCTTCGCTCGCGGGAGACAAAAAGAACAAATTCGAAAAAAGATTGTATGAAATTACGAAACTAAGCCACTCGCTTCGCTCGCGGCTTAAGAAAAGAACAGATTCGAAAAAAGATTGTATGAAATTTTAATTCTTTATTTTTTAGGATTGTTAGCTTTGTAAGATTGCTTTCTCACAAGAGAAAACAAGTATAAGGTTTAAGCTGTATGTATTAAAGTTATAAATATTTGATTTTAAAAAAAATCAAGATTTTAAACTTTAAAGGTATTAATTATAATTATCTTTCTTTAGCTTTGCATGCTGTATGCTACTTTTGGAAACTGCTCTATTGTATTAGAATGTTTTTAAATTTTGCACCTAAAAATGCGTAATATTAAAAATTAAGGTATTAATTATGATTATCTTTCTTTAGCTTTACATGCTGTATGCTACTTTTGGAAACTGCTCTATTGTATTAGAATGTTTTTAAATTTTGCACCTAAAAATGCGTAATATTAAAAATTAAGGTATTAATTATGATTATCTTTCTTTAGCTTTACATGCTGTATGCTACTTTTGTCTTTGAGACATTCCATGATTTAAGTTAAGAAGCTTTAAAAAAAAATGCAAAAAAAATTGAATACTTTACTGGCTGGGCAAATTTGTCGCCGCCCCATGATCAAATTTTATATATTTTTTTGGATCAAATCCATTTTAATAGAATTTATATACTATTCATCTATTAGTAAACACTACCGTATATTGTTTTTTAAGCTATCTTATTTTTTGAACTTTTATTCAAATCTTTGGTCGCAAGAAGAATTGCATGATAAATAAAAACATTTAATCAAAGTCAATTTTATTTTTCATATTCAAATGGACTGAGTGTTAACATTTAACATTTTTTGCTAATTGTCGTCAAAAATTAGGCGTAAAGCAAAAATTGATATTTCATATGGTTTTATGATAGATAAGCATTATATTCCCACTCATTATATTCGTAAATTTTGAGGTTTATCCTTCGCTTTTAAGAACATTGAATTTGATTTTTATATAAAATAGTTATATATTAGAAAATAATATGAGTTTATGTGATATTATTTTTCAGAAGATTTCATTCTATATGTCTATGAAAAGTACTCTCAAAACCAACTTTTTCCTAATTATAATTAAATCTAGAATATTGTATTATGCTTAGTATTATTTCATTTTTCTCATTCAATTTAGAATTTACAAATGTCAAAAAATTGAGAGCTGTCACTTTTGATGAATTTCTGTTTATTACAATTCGGCCCCAAAAATGGCGTATTATTCTATTTTTAAACAGTCATGGCGTAAAACCGTCGCATCCCTAGTTATACAATCATATTAGTTTATATCATTTATCATCAGTTTTCATTAGACTTATTAATAAAGGCGACGGAGTTTATGAATAGGGTACCCTATTTATGAACGGTTAGAATTTGGAAAAACCGTCGCAAGTATGAAAACCCTGAATATGGAAAAACCGTCAAAAGTATGAACAGGTAGGTGATCGGAATCTTCATATTTTGAATTTGGAATTTCCAAACAAAAGTTGTTTCGAAATTCCAATCAATTTGGAATTTATAAACTCCAATGCTTATTCATAAATAAGTTGACAAGTGTGGATAACCCTTTATTTGTCAAATGGAAAAAGAAATTAGAAATAAGAATATTCATGAATTTAAGTTAAGATATAAGTTTAAGTCTTCTTCAATAATTACAGAAATTATTCAAGTATATTTGCATTTAGTCTAAAAATTAATAAAATCTAAATTAATTTAGAAGATTTTTTAGAAAAAAGTGAAAAACAATAGCATATAGTATAGGGATTATTTCTAATTTCCATACATAATTGATTATTAGATTCTTGTTTGGAAATTCCAAATTCAAAATATGAAGATTCCGATCACCTACCTGTTCATACTTTTGACGGTTTTTCCATATTCAGGGTTTTCATACTTGCGACGGTTTTTCCAAATTCTAACCGTTCATAAATAGGGTACCCTATTCATAAACTCCGTCGCCTTTATTAATAAGTCTATTTTTCGCATGTAGTTTTTAAATCTCTATCAATTTTGAAATGAAGAATATATTCACAATTATATGCAGTGTCAATAGACATCTTGTTGCCTATGAAATTAACAATTTTTTCAAATTATATTGATATTCTTCAAATTGTGAATTTGTTACATTTAATTACAAATATTGTCTTCTCCCTTATTTTGCATTTGACTTACATTAATAACCAAGCTTAATTTTAACAATTGATACCCAATTCAAAATGTCTTTCCAAAATTAGCCGAATTTCACAAATTGACAGATACCACATTCTACATCAATTGGAATTAAGAATATTCCAAATTAAATAAAAAATATCAATCTTTTCAAAATTTATAATATTATCTTTTTTTAAACTGTTATTATATCATTATCATTCATAGCCTGACTTATCAAAATGAATTTCAATTGATATTGTTCAAATAAAGCATTACTTTGAAAGTTTGAATCATTACTCCGACATATTTTCCTATATAGTAAAATCACAACCGAGATTGATATATGCATAACATTTCTAACCATTTGCATGTAGATATGTGAAATTTTAACTCTAATTTTAAAATATTATAATTTTTTTTATATATCATGTCATTATGTATAAATCAATTCACCGGATCATATATATTAATATATCTGTAATTGAATAGACTAGGCCAATTACATTAGTTTGATATCTTGATAACTTTTTAGATTTAGATTTCAACCTCAGCAATATATACTACTATGTACCAGTAATATAATGTTATAATAATGGGTTTGGATCTTCATGTAGTGTGGTTTTACAAGCAAAATAAATTTCGTCTAATTGCACTATGAATGTCATTAGTAGACTACTAAAATCATATGGTAGATTCTCTAGTGCCTACATAAGTATATGGTATATGTCACAAAGAATGTCTCCAATCAGGGAGCTGTATTAATGAGCTTTTATAAAAATTTACGGGCGTGTCAGATTCCAATAACAAAGACTTTAGGGTATTGGAAAAATTATATTTTAAAAGCCTGAAATATGTGTGAGATATTTGCATCTTGTGTGTGATATTAATCTTCACAAATAAAATTTATCAAATAATTTATGCTGAGAATTTTATAACCATAAAATACATAGAGATAAAATAACAATATTGAGCATCATTAAATGATATATTGTTTTCATATAAATACCGCTTTTTTCTATTACATTTAGAATTTGATATAACTAGAATCTTGAATAATACGATCTTTTTATCATACAATCATTCAACATATGTTTTTAAATGTGAGCACATGCTATCTCATAATAAAAACTACTAGTCAAAGAAATAATTTAAATTATATAATGAAAAAATATTAAATTTCTTCCATATTCTAGAATATAGATATATACAATCATCTCTATTATATCACAAAATATTATGAGTTAAAACATATTTGGTATAAAGATATGATAGATTCGGAAAACGTCCCTCAGAAAAAGTGGGGACGTTTTCCGGTCCCTCAAGTGGCGCATATTCTGTATAGGGGGATATTTTATATTCTATATGTGTTATGTCTATATGAGCATATGAGTAGTTCCATTCAAATCCCAGACTGAAACATAGTAATTCATATACTATGTACACTTATATATTAAAGTATATGTGGTAGCATTCAGCAATTCAAGTCAACCATGGACTTGTCTGCATCAAAGAATGCTCATGCAAAAATTTCATTTTACTCATTATAACTCTATACATAGCATTAAAAGCAGTATAATAACTACGGCAACTATAATTCACTTAAGATATTATATCTATATATTATGGTATTTCTCTGATCTGAGATATTACTCTCGCTGTTTACTTCGTAAACTGTTGAAATTTGAGATTTTGTCCCAATACAGAGACTCACAGAGCAACGATGGAGGGATAAAAGCAGTGCCAGAACAGCATATATATTGTAAAGAATATTCCTGCACCTCATTCAGCCTCCAGCTTTGAGATTTTTTTGAAAACAGAGATTTCAAGATCTTCACACTAACTTAGTAAAAACACATTTTAGTTAAGCGCATGCATTTTTTACATATAATACAGTATATCTTCTCGCATAATAACACACATTTTCAAATCACAGACTGAGCAAAATAAGAAAAAAGACTTCGGAAAGTAAAATTTTTGGTGTCAGATTTTCCCTGAATTTCAACGTTTTCCTCGATTTTCCCACAACTATATTAGCTTTTTATCATAGAAAATTGGGATATAAAAATCTTGCCAGATTTTCATAAAAATGTTATGTTATGCTTTACATTTTTAAGGTGTGGATTGGAATTATTCATTCAATAACAAATATTAAAGTGACATAGAAATATTTTCCGAATTTTTGAAAACTTAATTTTCTATCATTGATTTCGCTCAACTTAAGATAATTCGGAAAATTCCGTTAAATACTTATTATTAAAAAAGGTTTGGCTATAAGTAAAATTGGAAAATATGATAAAGTACAAAAACAAATTTATTTAAAACATCTCTGGAATTATAACATTTGCATCATAAATAAAAATACTGAAAAGATGAATCATTATACTGCAGATGGTCAAAATACAAGTCAATATTCAAAAGGAATTGAGAACATGCATGAAAAATGAGTAATCGAATTTCATTTGCTTGGTGAATCGATGTATTTATCAATTTTTGAGTAAAGAACTTGAAGTTTTTCTAAATAATGTTTATTTGGATGTGAATCGATGTTTTCTCCTTTGGCCTTTAAATAACACATTTGAAGTGTTGTAAGAGCGTATGCCATTGTGGTTTTAAATTTAAGTTGTTCAAATTCAGTTAACGAAGCCATTGTTTCTTCTATGGGACGCTGCGAAAGCAGTTTAATATGTGATTCAGCTATTTTTATCGCAACCTGATATTGTTGTAAGTCTGTATTGCTTGTTTCTGTTGACATTTTTTTTTCTCTTTTTTGAAGAATTTCGGTTTAGAATTTTAAAATTCTTCTTGTGAATAAATATATTATCAATTAACATTAAAACAAATAGAGAAAATCCTGAATATCTCAATTTTGAATACATCATCAAATCACAAGAATACTTATTAAGATTCCAAATCATCTGTCAAGCAGATGATTCATGGATTAGTAATGAAAGTCGAATTCAAATTGGCATTACATGATATTGGGTTTTATTTTTTTGCAGCAACACGGGTGTAACACAGGTGTAAACTATTCAATTTCTCTCAAATATTGAGTACTTTTGGGCAACACGGGGATAGAATTGAATACCTAATCATAATTTATGTTTAGCCTTTTGATTGTATATGCATTGTATCTAGCATGGAATGGTTTTCGATGGATGCTAATAAAACATTTTTTAAAATATTTGAAATGCAATTATGAAATCTTGAATTGTGCAATTTCGACGATCTAGATTTAATGGAGAATTGAAGGCGCATCATTGCTTTTAATTTGATATAGAGTTAACAATCATTTTTCATAAAAGTATACGTTTAATAAAAAATCTCGTGTTGCCCAAGGTATTCAATTCTATCCCCGTGTTGCCCAAAAGTACTTAATATTTGAGAGAAATTGAATAGTTTACACCCGTGTTGCTGCAAAAAAATAAAACCCCATGATATTCCTGCAAAATTGTCACTACTTTCTTGTTTCCATGAAAAGATACAACTTAGTTATATGGGGAATGGAATACATATCCTTTATTGATCTATTGGATTATATTTTTCGATCAAGAATTAATCATTGAGAATTAATCCATATAGAGAAACCAAATGCCAAACAGGAAGTAATTAAAGAGAAATGTATATTTAACAATAGAAAATATAAAAGAAGCAGAAATTCTGGAAATTGTGATAGGAAATATCAAATCTCAGCTTATAAAATAGACACCCTATGTTTGTTTAGCACAATACTAGAAGTAATTCAAATATTTATTGTTTGCTATTATTTCAGAAGAAGAACGATAAATTATAATTTGATAATTTTTTTTACTATGGCGGTTTATCGCAAAACAATATCATGAGTATCCCAGGAGGCGATCTTGCAGGTGTTCTTGGGAACGCAGGTGTTGCTGGTGCAGCAGGAGCAGCCGCAGGTTCCGGCGTTGTATCTGCTGTAGGCGCACAGTTCGATTCTACTTTTCAAGCTTTTGAATCATGTGCTAAATTCGTGTTTGACTTTGTAAAACTTGATATTTTCATGAATTTCTTCCAACAAATCAGTCTCTGGTTCACAAAGTTCAAATTCCCCGAAAAATTCGAAAAATTATTCCATAAATTCATGGATTTTGTTTCTCTTGTTTGGCAATTCGTCATGGGTATTACAGAATTACAAATTTTCTACGCATGGGCTATTGTATCAATGGTTTTTTTCATTTTCTGGCTCATTCAGAAAACAACAGATCCAGAAGCCGAAGTTAAAGGTCCTAATGCATTCGGCTGGGAGAAGAGAGGCACAATATGGAACTTATGGGTCTATGGCCTTGTCACAGCTATCACTCTTTTATACCTTCCTTCGATTACTTCCGGCTTCAAGGTTATCTTCTGTTTCGAAGGCTTAATGTCCCCATACCAGCTTACATGCTACAGTGGTAAGCACTGGATCCATTTTGCCGTTGCCATGGTCCACTTTTTATTCATTGGCTTATATCTTCCATTCCAAGTTTATCTGACCATCAACAAATACCAACCAAAGCCACAGAAATACGACGCATCCGGCGAAATATTCGATCTCTCCTACGACAAAGATAAATACCTCGAACAATACAAAGAGCTTGTTGCCGCTGACAAATGTCCCTACAACTTCCTCTATTCAGGCTACGAGTACGGCTGGTCCGCCTACAAAGTTATTACAATGGTTGTCAAGATGTTATTGATTATTCCACTTATTCCATTGTTTACAGCCGCCTTAGCTCCCGCCTGTGTCTCCCTTGCTATTGTCACCGTCTACGCCTTATGTTCCATCATCTCATCACCCTTCATTTTACCACAAGATGACTGGATCGACCTTTCCGCACGTATTACAGCTGTTTGCACAATTGTTCTTCAGATCTGTGTCATCAAAGATGTCCTCTATCCTCCGTGGGACTCCCTCGCCCTTTCCGTTGTCAATTTCGCAAATCTCGGCATCATGATCATCATTTTCCTTTCGAATTTGCAGTTCGTCAAAGTTTTCTTCCGCAAGAAATTCGGCAAACTGAAATTCTCTCCAGGCATGGCATACAATCCACCAATCGAACGCCAGCAGAGAATCTGGCACAGATTCTGGCGTGGTTTGTTCTCTTCTTGCGGCACATTAGAACCATGTTTCGACCGTCTCAACATCATGGAAAACATCTTCAGAAGATACGGAAAGATCGAATACAAACAGTCACTCATTCCTCCACGCGAAGACATTGCACAAGCCAGAAGAATGTGTCTTGAAATTGAAGGACCAGACTGTTACTTCAGAACAAACAAACGCGAAGGAAAGACATGCTGGGGAAGAATGTTCATCACTCCTTTCCCATTTAGAATCAACATGATTTACGATGACAACACGATGTTGGAACTCAAAGACGACGAAGTTGTTGAGTTCTACCGCCAGAACTTCTTCGAACAGCCAGTTACACAAGGAAGGAAAGTCCGTATGTTCCTTCGCTGCCTCAACAACGAAACAGTCAATTTCGAACTCACGAAGATTGTTCCTCGTTCTGAAGGCGGTCCAAAGGAAGAAGTTCCTGTCCACTTCCACAGAGGTGTTCTCAAAGTCAAAGCCATTGCAAATGATCCATTTGCAAATGGCTTCAAAGTAAAGATCGAGTTCCAAGATGGAGAATGCACATTATCCAATGGAAAAGTCCTTGAAAACATCCAATACAAAGCCAAAGGAACAACAATTGGAATCACAGAATCATTCACATTAAACGAGGAACTCAACAAACTCTTGAATGATCCAGAGAACAAACATTTGATCGAATCAAAGTGGCCGGCTTTAGTTGAGAGAATCAAGTTGATGCACGATGATTTGGAAGAAGAAAGAAGAGAAGACGAAGAAATCTTATCATATAACTTCTGGCAGTTAGTTTACATGAACGACCATGTTCCAGAAGACGAATTAATTGAGTACTTGAACAAATTCGAGCAGAACCAAAATGTCCATGATATCACAACTCTCTACAAACAAGACTTGGACGGTATCTACTCTCGTCTCAAGTACTACGATTGCCATCCAGCAATTGCAACATGGTACTGCTTCTTCGATGATGTCGCTCTCTACAACCACATGCTCAATCCAATCGCTGACAACCCAGATTTGTTCGACATGGCAAACTCTACTGCATTGGCATATCACCCATGCACAATGGAAGAGCTCAAGCAGAAACTCGAAGAAAGAGGCCTAAGGAAACACAACGGAAAGGGTTTGTTCAACGACACAGTCTTGAATGACTTGGAACAGATGCTCAAACAGGATTGCGAACAGGCTTATACTCCTCCGGATCCATCAAAGATTCCATACGTATCTCCAATGTCACAGGCATTGCTCGCAGATACAAGATGCAGCTCAACACCAATCATGACAGTAAACACTTCTTACATCGCTACAGCTTTCATGTGCTGCATCTAAAATCACCTTCTATTTTCCATCATTTTCTTTTATTTTATTTTAACTATGGTAAAAATTTTATTCAAGTTTATCTTCTTTTAAAAATAATCTTATATTAATAATCGAGTGTATATTATTGTGCATTACTTTTAAAAATCAATATTTGGGAATTAATCAACAGAAGCCCAAGATTTCTTTATTGGAGCCCATTTTGCAATTCCGTTTGCCTTTGCACCAACCGAAATAAGATATTCAACTACTTCAGTTACATTATTTTTTGATGCTTCAATGAGTGGTGTATTCCAATAATTATCTTTTGCTTCTTTGTCAGCTCCAATTGAAATGAGGTATTTAACAATTTCAAGATGACCCTTATATGAAGCCAAAATAAGTGAAGTCTTACCACCATTATCTGTTGCCTCTATTTCAGCACCGACGGAAATGAGATACTTAACAACTTCAAGATTACCTTGGACTGAAGCCCAAATAAGTGATGTCGTACCATTATTATCTTTTGCCTCTACTTCAGCACCGACGGAAATGAGATACCTAACAATATCAAGATGATCAAAAATTGAAGCATATATGAGCGAATTTGCCCCTTTTTCATCTTTTGCTTCAATATTAGCTCCAATTGAAAGAAGATATTTTACAATTTCTAAATTTCCACGAACGGAGGCACATATAATCGCAGGATATGCAGCATTTTCATCTGATTCAAAATTTGCTCCAATGGAAATAAGATATTGAACAATTTCAAGATGATTATGAGATGATGCAAACATAAGTGGGGTGATTCTATTATATTTTGCTTCTTTATCAACTCCAATAGAGATTAAATACTGTATTACTTCCAAATGTCCTTTGAAAGATGCAATAACAAGTGGAAAATATCCATCATTATCTTTTGCTTCAAAATTAGCTCCGACGGAAACAAGGTATTGAAGAAGATTTAAGTTGCCTTCTGCCGTTGCAATTATAAGCGGAGTCGATCCACAAGAATTCTTTGCTTCGATGTTTGCACCAGCAGAAACAAGATATTTAACAATTTCAAGATTACCATTTATTGATGCAATTATTAGTGGAGTCGATTCATCCTTATTCTTTGTTTCGATGTTGGCACCAGCAGAAACTAGATATTTAATGATTTCAAGATAGTTATAATTTGATGCATAGAGGAGTGATGTTAATTCAAACTTATCCTTTGCTTCGATGTTGGCACCAGCAGAAACAAGATATTTAACAATGTCAAAATGGCCTTTAATTGATGCATAGAGAAGTGATGTTGTTCTAACTTCATACTTTGCCTCAATATTGGCACCAGAAGAAATAAGATATTTAACAATTTCAAGATTATCATTCTTTGATGCAATAATTAATGATGTAATTCCCTTTCCATCTGTTGATTCTATATCAGCACCAATAGAAATTAGATATTTGACAATTTCTAGTTTATTCCATATTGATGTTTGAATTAATGGAGAATCGCCATTTTTATTTTTTCTTTCTATATTAGCACCAGCAGAAACAAGATATTGAGCAATCTCAAGTCTGTCCCTAAATAAAGCTGCACAGAGTGGTGTGTTGCCATTGTTATCACTTCCATTAATATCAGCACCAATAGAAATGAGATATTTAACAATTTCAAGATGGACATAAGCTGAGGCGACGAATAACGAAGATCTTCCGTTTTGATCTCTTGTTTCTTTATTCGCACCAGCAGAAATAAGACATTTAACTATTTCTAAGTGTCCATTATATGACGCACAAATTAGAGAATTAGTTCCAAAATCATTATTTTTTTCTTCAATATTTGCACCAACAGATATGAGATACTTAACAATTTCAAGATGACCATGGAAAGATGCCGAAACAAGAGGGGTATATCCCTTAGCATCTTTGGCTTCTTTATTGGCTCCATTTGAAATGAGACATTTTACAATTTCCAGACAACCATTTTTAATTGCGGAAATTAAGGGAGTACAATTTGCTATATTTTTCCATTCTATATTAGTGCCGATAGAAATAAGATATTTGACTATTTCTAAATGGCCTTCATGTGACGCTATTATAAGAGGTGAATCTTCAATAAAATTTATTATTTCGGAATTAGCACCAGCCAAAATAAGACATTTAATAACTTCAAGATGGCCAAATTTAGATGCATAAATAATTGGATAATTTTCTTTTTTATCTTTTGCCTCAATATTAGCTCCATTAGAAATAAGATATTGAACTATTTTAAGATTTCCTATTATTGAAGCCCATATCAATGGTGTCATTCCATTATGATCCTGCGATTCTATATCAGCACCAACAGACACAAGATATTGTATAATTTCAAGATTTTCATTTGAGGACGCATCGCTTTGAGGGGGGCATGACGAGTTATTCTTTACTTCTTTATCAGCACCATCAGAAGTAAAATATTGTGCTACGCTTTGAAGACCTTTTGTTGATGCAACAATTAGAGAAGTTGATTCAATTTTATTCTTGGCTTCGATATTAACACCAACAGAAATAAGATATTGAATAACTTCAAGATGGCCATTCATTGTTGCAAAAAGTAATGGTGTATTCTCATCTTTGCCTTTTGCCTCTTTATCAGCACCTATAGAAATTAGAAACTTAATGACATCAAGATTACCATTTTTTGATGCTTGGATTAATGGGGTATTTCCGCTTTCATTTTTTGCTTCGATATTGGCACCAATAGAGGCAAGATATTGAACAACCTCAAGTTTGTTTTCATATGTTGCAACTCCTATGGCTGTATTACCTTTTATATCTCTTGCTTCTTTATCAGCACCAACAGAAATGAGATATTTTACAATCTCAAGATGTCCTTCTTCTAATGCTAAAATGAGAGGAGTAGATCCGTATTTATTTTTGGCTTCTTTATCAGCACCAATAGAAATGAGATATTGAACAATATCAAGATTATCATTCTTTAAAGCTAAAATGAGAGGAGTATCGTTATAATTATCAGTCGTTTCTTTATTACAACCACATTCAATGAGTGTTTGTACAAGATCTAAATTACCTTCTTTCGATGCATTAAGAAGGATATCTAAGCCATGTTTACTGTCTTTCTTACTGTGGAGTCCTTCTTGGCATGCTTTATAAATAATATCTTGATATCCATTTTCTGAAAGTCGCTCGAAGAATTTGTAAATGCTTTCGAAGTCATCTGAGTTCTTGTAATTTGTTATCATCGATTGAAAATCGTCTGGATTAAAAGATCTTGTGTTCAATTGTTTCCCGTTTTTTGATCTCGATAATGAATCGCATAATGATTTGATGACATTTGGACAGTTATTTATATTTGGTAAATTTTGGATTTTATGAATGATTTCATCATTACAAAATTCAAAATGAATGTTTTCGATCAATGGGTAAAATGTTTCATTTTCTTCAGCAAGAGAAATAACGAATTTGGCAAATGAATCCTCATCTTTGATAACTAACAAATCGTTGCAGACGATAAGATTGATAAAGTCAATTCCAAATGCAATTGATATTATTTTGAGTCGTTCCAAATCAATTTCGAAAAAATGTGATGAGATGAAATTAAGACATTCTGAAATCTTGTCTTCATAAGGCACATATACATAAATCTCAAGAATTTGAAAACAATTGTTTTTGTTAATTTCCATTTTATCGATGACATATGTTTCGTATAAATTAATAAGTTCTTGCATCTCAAGTTTGAGACCGATGTGAAAGAGATCTTTCAAAATTGTTTCGTTGCATTCGAACTCTGTTTTCCTGTATTGAAGGATGTCTTTCAAAATATTGTATGTATCTTGTGATTCAATGTCTGTATTTGCATCGATTTTATCTGTACTATTGTCTAACAAGTACTGTGAGTAAAAAGTTTTCGAAAATGCAACTGCGAAAGACTTGTTGATTGTTATTTCGACATTATTTATTGACAATACTACTTTATCTGATGTATTGTAATCATTAATTCTCTGAAGTATTTGATTATTCAACCCAATAACTACCATTAAAAAATTTTGCTCACAATCTAAACAAATTTTGCTCTTCACTAATATTATTTATTTATATAAATACTATCCTTATGTAAAAACGTGATACATTTGAAATTTGTTTACCATAAGAAAATTCAGAATAAAAATTGACTTTTGAAAAATTCATGATTTTGACAATATTATTTCTATAATATACAAACATCGTCACTGAAAACGCAACCCTATAAATAATAAAAACTGTCAGTGATTTTGAATGGGAATGCAGATATACTGTGCTATATTGAATTGGCTTTATAAAAATTGACTTTTGAAAATTTCATGAAACAAATGAATATGATAATATTATTTCTAAAACACAAAGACAATATAATTCAAAGGAATTTATTTTCTAGTTTAGAGAAAAATTGGGCATGAAATTAATAAAAAAATGAATAATCTTTATTAATAAGAATAAAAATGAATTATATTTGTAATAACAACGTATGTTGAAGTTGTTCAATACTATTCTTTTAATAAAATATAGAGAAAATCAAACAGGCATTGATGAAACTTAAAGTTAGATGTTTGCAAGCAATTCCTCTTTATAGCTTAATGATAAAGATTTGTTGTCATTTTGATCATTTGTATTGATAACTTCACTCTGTGAATACTTTGTTATTTGAAATTTTTTTGACTAATATTTGAATGCATTTTTTTACTTCAATTTTTTACTTCATTTTTATCATGTGCTTTTTCGATACTGTATTTGGGTTCGAAGAGTCTATTGAGAAAGTTTATTCAAATATTGATATTTCCAAGGATAGTACAGGGAATATTTTCATGCACAATAAAATTTTAAATGAAACTTATTCCGCTGGTAAGTTCGAAGTTGTTGGAATTAATGATATTCCAAAACATGAAGATAGAAACAATGGAACTCTTAATATCATTGTTGGAGGTCGCACAAAGCCGAATGAATTATCTCCAGTTGATTCCCTTGCATCACAATCAATTCCAGAAAACGATGGAGCAACATTTTTAGCTGCATCTAATTTCAATTGTCTTGAATTCGTAAGCGAATACCAATCTGCCAGTGAGGGAATCTCAAGTTATGAAGATGATATAACACAAGGACCTTACTGTGCTATTGCATATGCACCAGGTGCTCTCTATAGGAACTACTTTGTTGAAATCAATGGTAAACGAGGCCAATTAGAAAATGTTATAAACATGTTAGATGAAACACCATTATGCGTTCGAGGAGATTATCCGAGTATTGACAAAAAAGAAGCAATATCTTTAAACGAGTCAGGTTTTGATTGGAATAACTTGAGCCATTACAAGATCGGTTCACATAGTAATCTTACTGTCACAACTTCAAAACTTAATGGAAAAATAATTAAGACAGATATGAAGCAAATTACTCACCATGTTTATGCAGCAGCACTTAATTTTCATGGAAATGTAGTTAAGACACCATTCACTACAGAAATATCTGAATATCTTTTGGAAGCTGAGTATAAGGCAACAATCCTTCAAGCTTGGGATAATTCGATCAGATATCCAGGAAGGAAAGGATCAAACAAACTTTATTTGACATTACTTGGCGGTGGAGTTTTCGGAAATCCGATGGATCTTATTTGCGGAGCAATCACCAAAAATATTGATCTCATCAAAAGATCTGGCTTGGAAGTATATGTTTTATGTTTTTCACCTTCAATATATAATAAGGTAAATCCATTCCTTGCCGAGTCTGTTAAAGAAACAAACGGAAAAGTTGTTGGATTATAAATAATAACTTTTATTTTATAATTTTTTAATAATCATCCTCCATTTCCCACACTATTAAGGATTGATTAAACAAATTCGTTTCTTAAAACAATACACAATATTCATCTAGTTATAAGCCTTTACGGATATGATAAATAAACAAAGGTTTAATCATGGATAAACTGCACTCATGAGTGCATCACAAACTTTTGATTCCAATGGAATTTAATTATGGATATATTTAGATCAAGAAAGGTTGATTCATAGCAAGTTTTGAACAATTTACAAATATTTCCTCTGCATTTGTGATGATATGATGTTTCGTGATCACATGTTTATCATCTTTCAATGTATTGTTCAATTCTTTCCAGATAAACTAAAGAAAGAAAAAACAATTTTAATGTAATTTTGATATGTTTGTGATATGTATTTAAACGAATTTCAATAAGATTTTAAAAATTCCGTTAATGCAGTTGAAATATTATAAATTGTTAATTTCAAATTGTTAATAAGAAATCCCTAACATCACCTTCTGCATAGGATAATGCATTTTTCCCTTCATTATTTTTCACTTCTTGATCTGCACCAACAGAAATAAGATATTTAACAAGTTCAAGGTGACCTTTCATAGAAGCAATGATTAGTGAAGTAGAACCATCATTATCTTTTGCGTCTTTGTTTGCCCCAACAGAAATAAGATATTTAACAATTTCAAGTTGATTATTGGTTGAAGCTAAAATGAGGGGAGTATTTCCTTTGTTATCTGTTGCTTCTTTATTTGCTCCAAGAGGAACCAGATATTTTACAATTCCGAGATGACCTTTACATGAAGAAATTATAAGCGGGGTACTTCCTTCTTTATTTTTTGCTTCTTTATCAGCTCCAACAGACAAAAGATATATAACAACTTCGAGATTTTCAATATTAGATGAATTTTTGTAATAGTCTTGTAAAATGTCTGGTGGGGCTTTATAAAATGATGCAACCAAGAGTGGCGTATTTCCATAATTATTCTTTGATTCTTTATTAACCCCCATCAAGATTAGATATTTGACTATTTCAATATGACCTTTAAATGATGCCATAATGAGTGGAGTATTCCCACTTTTAGTCTTAGTTTCTTTATTAGCCCCAATTGAGATAAAATATTTAACAACTTCAAGATGACCACTAGAGCAAGCGATAATCAATGGAGTATTTCCATTTTTATCTTTCATTTCAATATTGCATCCACATGAAACAAGATATTGTATTAATTTCAAATTTCCTTTAAAAGATGCTTCATGAAGAACATTTCTTTCATCGTTATTATCACAAATTTCAAAAAGTCCTTCTTTGCAAGATTTATAAATAATGGCTTGGTATTCGTATTCAGAAAGTCGTTCAAAGAATTTGTAAATGCTTTCAAAATCATTTGAATCTTTGTACTTTTCAATCATAGATTCAAAATCTTCTGGATTAAAAGCTCTTGGATTTATTTGTTTCCCATTTTTGAATCGAATAATTGAATCATGAAAATATTTGAGGAAACTCATGCAATTACTTGAATTTGCCAAACTATATATTTTATTGATAATTTCATCACAGCAAAATTCAAAATGAATGCTTTCGATCAATGTATAAAAGATTTCATTATCATCAGCGAGAAAAAGAATGCATCTAGCAAATGAATCCTCGTCTTTCATTACAAGCAAATCATTGAAGACTATCCTTTTAAGAATGTCAATTCCGAGTTTGTTGGAAATCGTTTTGAGTTGTTCTAAGTTGATTTCAAAGAAATGTGATGAGATAAAATCAATACATTCTGAAATCTTGTTTTCTTTTGAAATATCAAAATAAAATTCAAGAATTTGAAAACAATTGTTTTTGTCAATTTCCATTTTATCGATGACATATGTTTCGTATAAATTAATAAGTTCTTGCATCTCGAGTTTGAGACCGATGTGAAAGAGATCTTTCAAAATTGTTTCGTTGCATTCGAACTCTGTTTTCCTGTATTGAAGGATGTCTTTCAAAATATTGTATGTATCTTGTGATTCAATGTCTGTATTTGCATCGATTTTATCTGTACTATTGTCTAACAAGTACTGTGAGTAAAAAGTTTTCGAAAATGCAACTGCGAAAGACTTGTTGATTGTTATTTCGACATTATTTATTGACAATACTACTTTATCTGATGTATTGTAATCATTAATTCTCTGAAGTATTTGATTATTCAACCCAATAACTACCATTAAAAAATTTTATTCAAAAAATAAAAAAATTGACATTTTATGTAAAGTCCTTCACTTTTCATTGTTTCAACTGTACAGTTTGATGATAAAGATTTGATAATTATTTAACAATTGTTTGCCAAATTATTTAATTTAAAGAATTGAAATTCATGAAATGAAAGTTTAATGATGTTATATTTATAACATGAAGTCAACATCAGTTAAAACAAGATATTTACTAGAGTTGTAAAAGATAATAATTGAATTTGAAAATTCATGGAAAATCAACATACCAGCATATAATCATAAATGATTTGAAATTTATAAAACGAAATTTATTTGGAATATTCAGAAAGCCTAAATGAGAATTAAAAAAAAATTATATCTAAACAACATATTCTAAATGCCAAATTACGCAAAAATAGAGTTTCTTTTTTCAATGACGCTTTTCTTTTATTTAAATCAAGTGTATTGCCAATATTAATATATGTGATTAAATGCAAATTTTATTTTTTGATCTTATTCATATGAATACATTCCTGATGGCCAGGTATATAATAGCATTCTTAAAAAGTGATTAAGATGCTATCTTTAATATGTAAAAAATGAACTATTCAAATGAATTATAAATTTACTATATTAAATTGTTAATAAGTAATCTCTTACATCACCATTAGCATTTGATAATGCATTTTTTCCTTCATTATTTTTTGCCTCTTTGTTTGCACCAACAGAAATAAGATATTTAACAACTCCAAGTTGATTATTAGTTGAAGCTAAAATGAGGGGAGTATTTCCTTTATTATCGGTTACTTCTTTTTCTGCTCTAATAGAGATAAGATATTTAACAATTTTAAGAATACCTTTACTTGAAGCTATGCTAAGGGCTGTACAGCCTTCATTGTTCTTTGCCTCTTTATCAGCTCCAATTGAAATGAGATATTTTATAACTTCAAGATTTTTTTCAATATTATTTTGTACGAAGAATGGAAAATATTTATCGATATCAATACTTGATGCACACTGAATTGGTGTATTTCCAATCAAATTCTTTTCTTCCTTATCAGCTCCAATCGATATTAGATATTGGACTGTTTCAATATGACCATTATAAGATGCCACAAGGAGAGGGGTATTCAATCTTTTGGACTTAACTTCTTTATTAGCTCCAATCGAGATGAGATATTTGACAACATCAATATGACCGTTTGATGAAGCGAAAAATAATGGGGTCCAATTTTCGTTATCATTTTGTTCTTTATCAGCTCCAATTGAAATTAAATATTTGACTGTTTCAATATGACCATTATTTGTTGCCAAATGGAGTGAAGAACTTCCGGTTTTTGTTTTTGCAGCTAAATTAGCTCCGATACCGATGAGGTATTTAACAACATCAAGATGACCATTTGATGAAGCACAAATAAGCGGTGTATATTGTTGGGAATTCTGCTCCTCTTTATTAACTCCGATAGATATGAGATATTTAACAACTTCAAGATGACCATTTAATGAAGCACAAATGAGCAAGGAATATTCATTTGAATTATTTTTAGCATTTTTATCTGCTCCAATTGATATAAAATATTTAACAACTTCAAGATGACCAAAAGAACAAGTAACAATCAATGGGGTATTTCCATTTTTATCTTTCATTTCAATATTGCATCCACATGAAACAAGATATTGTATTAATTTCAAATTTCCTTTATAAGATGCTTCGTGGAGGATATTTCTGCCATAGTAATTATTATTCTTTTCCTATAATCTTTATTGGCATGCTTTGCTAATAATATCTTTGTATTCATTATCTGAAAGTCGTTCAAAGAATCGGTAAATGCATCTGAAATCATCTGAATCTTTGTAGTTTGCTATCATCGATTGAAAATCTTCTGGATTAAAACATCTCGGATTTATTTGCTTTTTATTATTGGATCTCAACAATGAATCATGGAAATATTTGAGAAAACTCATGCAATTACTTGAATTTGCCAAACTATATATTTTGTCTATAATATTAAAAGTGCAAAATTCAAGACGAATATATTCGATCAACGGATTGAATATTTCGTTTTGTTCAATTAGAGAAAGAATGAATTTGGCAAATGAATCCTCATCTTTAATTGCAAGTAAATTATTACTAGTAATCCGTTTAATAATGTCAATTCCAAGTTTATTGGAAATTAACTTGAGTTGTTCTAAGTTGATTTCAAAGAAATGTGATGAGATGAAATCAATGCATTTTGAAATTTTGTTTTCTTTTGAAATATCAATATAAAATTCAAGAATTTGAAAACAATTGTTTTTGTTAATTTCCATTTTATCGATGACGTATGTTTCGTATAAATTAATAAGTTCTTGCATCTCAAGTTTGAGACCGATGTGAAAGAGATCTTTCAAAATTGTTTCGTTGCATTCGAACTCTGTTTTCCTGTATTGAAGGATGTCTTTCAAAATATTGTATGTATCTTGTGATTCAATGTCTGTATTTGCATCGATTTTATCTGTACTATTGTCTAACAAGTACTGTGAGTAAAAAGTTTTCGAAAATGCAACTGCGAAAGACTTGTTGATTGTTATTTCGACATTATTTATTGACAATACTACTTTATCTGATGTATTGTAATCATTAATTCTCTGAAGTATTTGATTATTCAACCCAATAACTACCATTTTGAGCAATTTCAAAAATGAAATAAAAAATTAAAATTCTCACAAAATTATATCGGTGTTTGCCAAATTTCAATTTTTCATATTGGAATAATTTATTTGAATAGTTATTTTCCAGTTTTGTGTTTTATTGAAAATTTGAGATTAAAAATTGACTTCCCATAAATTTCGTTTTGAATAGCGGAAACTGGCAAACTTATGTGGAAAACATCAGTTAAATAGACATTTGATATTTCATTATCTCAATCCGTAATCTAAACTTAAGTTTTTTTATAAGACCATTTATCCATTATTCTAGAATGTGTTTATAGGTATCGTGAATTATTATGATGTCATCTATGCCAGAAAATTCTCAAAGATTTGAAATTTCAAAAACCATATAGTGTTTTTCACTTAATACACCATAACAGATACATTCAATCCAATCTTTCTGAGAAAAAAATAGTCTTAAACATTTGAACAAAAAAAAGACTATATACAATATTTTTTTACTTTACAACTCATTGAAATAATTGTCAACTTCTTTGTTAAGAACTCTTATCTTTGTTCCCAACCATTTATCAGAATTATCACAAGATCTTATGTGAGCAATTGCGTTCTTCGCCAGCTTCCTCTTCATGAACTGTGCGTCGTAAACAACAGAACTTGGAAGTGTCAAAAACTGAACTTTCAATTGAAGCAAATTCAAGTATTCTTCATCGCCAAATCCCATTGTTGTTCTTGCTCTTGCCTTTGTTTTACTCAGATCCAAGTAGTATTCAGGACCTCTCTGTTTCGTGTACATTGACAAACAGTAACACAACAAAGCAGGTGTATGATAAGGCCTTCCAATTCTCATTGTTTTGAGTGACCACGAATTAATGTTGCTGTTTTTGTTTTTGTCAGGGTATTCAACAGCACAAACAGAAGCATTCTTCCAGTCAACTCTCGCGATTCTTGTTCCATCTCCTCTGAAAACTAATGCTTCATCTGCAAATATTATTTTGTCGTAGAAAGAATGCATCAAAAGGCCTGGATAATAGTACTTTCCGCCTTTTACAAACAAAAGATTTGATGATGGTTTCGGACCGAAATGTGGAGTAAACACTGGTAAAATGATTGAAACATAGTCTTTTGGAGCGTAAAGAGAAACGAAAGGATCCAAGAAATATATGGTTGGCGTGGAACAATTCGAAAGAAAAGTGTATAAAGAAACACGCGCTCTCCAATAAGAGTCTGGATACCACATGAACATGAACAAGGCTGTGTTGTTATTCGATGGAATGTCTTCAACTGTTTTTCCTGGTTTGTAAATTTTAACTTCAGGAATAAATGAATCTACATAAAACTTCTTATATTCGAAGCCTTGGCATTCATGTATTCCTGGTGGTAAGACAACAGCGAAGTAGCCTGTCTCAAATGGCTTCCTGTATTCGTCTTTGATCTTGATTATTGACACGTTTTCGATGTATCCGGTAATAACTATTCCAGGAACAGTGAAATTTCCTTTTTGATGACGGAGTTCCCACGTGGAAGGCCTGAGAATTCCGAAATCATTGACAGGAACATCAGCATATGGTGTTGCAAAGGCTGGAAAATATGTTCCTGTTGAAATTTGTTTGATTGAGTCGTGATCTTGAGCAATAACTGATGGATAGAGGTCTACACCAACTAATTCAACATCAGAGAGCATGTGCAGGAGCTCAGAGATCGGCCAAATTGTTCTTAATGCGAAATTTGCAATTATTGTGAAAGTTACTTGGCCTTGGCGACTTTTAATCAAGGATTTCTCATTAACAGATGGTTTAGCATCACGTTTTCTGTTTGCGAAGTCTTCTTCGGCTCTAAATATCTCAATAAAATGTCTTTGAAGCATATTAACAGCTGGAAGGCTGTGGTGATAAGTATAATTAACACGGCTGCTTACGTAATCGATTTGTTCGGACGATAGCTCGTCTTTGAATACGAATGGTCCAATAATTGTTTTGACATCTCCGAAAAACTCCTTTGCTTGACGATCTATAGTGTTAACCTTATACACATGGGAACAAGCACTATCTGTGAAGTTCGGATTCTTATAATTGATCAAGAAAACTGGACATTTCGCTTTTTCAACGTCATTTCCGTTTTCTAAATTCTTATAAAGGGCTGTTAGAGCAGTTTCTACAACTCCTGCATTTTTATCTGAGATAGTCAATCTGTTTTGAGCTCGAATTTCTATTGGTGGTCGACCTGATACGAATAATCCATCAGTTCTGTACCAATCGTTGAAATTAAGATCATCTGTCTTCAACCCTTGCTTCATTGCATGCATAAGTCTCTTGGAAGTGACCATTATCCTATCATTAAATTTTTCAAACGCCTCATCATCATAAAAGAACTCTCCGTTTATGTTATAAGCGAACCCATTCATCTTGTGTTTGTTACAGTAATCCCAAACCATCTCTGCTCGCTTCATAATGAAATCTTGCTTATATAAATTTTTGACTTGGCGCCAACTTGTTTCGCAAGTAGTTCTCTTGTAAGCTTTCTTGAATCCCATTGTAACGGCTTCAAAAAGAAACGTTGCACCAATTCTTGGACCTGAAGAATCACAAACTCTCCAATAAGTCGAAACCCAAAGCCTTTCAGTTGGATCTGACATGTTTCCATACAAGAATATATGGAATCTGCCTGGGAACTGATTGTTTGCCATGTTCCTGAGCGTTTCCATGACGTATGCAATATTTGGATTTCCAACTCTCATAAATATCTGAGTTTCAACGAGGTTGTCCTTGTATTTGAGGAATTCCATGTAGTTATTATTAGGTGTGAGAGTCTTTGCCCACATAGAACGAGATCTCCACATTTCATGATACTCTAGAACGGGCGCATGCTCACATAAAGGCGACCAATGGTATACATGTCTACCAGGACGTTGGTAAAGGAAGTTAGTGTTCTCTATATTGAGCTTTTTTATCGTATTTGATAATTTATATTCTTGAAAAATGGCTCCTACTATTTCTATTACATCGAATTTGACAACTCGCCCATTAACAGAGGCGAATTGTTGTCCGGATGGTAAAAATTTGTATTTTTCTGCATCAGAATTTAAAGCAACCTGACTAATAATGCTAGAATATTGAGAATAAGAGCGTACAACTGTTCTTAGTTTATCCATTTTATCTTTGAATGCACCACCATCCATTGTCAGTTGAATTAATTTCAAATTCATATCTTGGTCAAGATTCTGGCCCCATTCGCGTTTAACAGCACCCCACATGTTTAAAGTAATATTTTCTCGCTTTTCAGGTATTTTAGAGATTGCTTTTGGATTGAAATATCTTGTTTTAAGGGCAAAATCTAATAAATTCAATATTTTAGGATCGACAATTCCAATCAATTTGGAAAAGACGTGTTCTTTTGGTGCTTTCATATTATTCCATAAGATTGGACGCACTTTTTCGAGTAATTCTGGATGTAGATACTCAAAAAATGACTCAGCCTCTTCGGCAGGATATGTATTTCCCCATTCACCACGTAAATATACAGTTTTACTTATGATGGAGTAGAGAAACAAAAAAATCATTTAAAAAATTGAAATGAAAATACAAGATTAAGAGATAAATTTGTATACTCACCTTCAAGTATTAAATCATTTTATAAAGATTTTGTTCCGATTTGCCTTGAATTTTCGATTTTGAAAATTGTTACAAGATTATTTTGTTAAGAATTATCGGGTAATTTTATCAAATAGCATGATTCATTACCTTTGATATAAAATTTTTATAAAAGACTTTTTTTTCGAATTTTAAAACGTTCAATTATTCTTTCAGAAGATGAATGAGGAAATTTTCTCAGTAATGGAACAGTTGAAGATGTTCGAATACTCTTCTGAAACAATAGACATTGTTACACATGGTGAAATAGGCGAACCTGACACGGCCATGGAAAATTCAATAAATAGTGCAACGGAAGATCCATCAGTTATCACAAAATTATACGATTTACTGCAAAAACTAACTGAAAGTAACAAAGAGCAGGAGTTTTGGGACCAATTAACTGAAGAAGGACGTTCTCCAAATATTTTTCAAGTATTTTGTGCAGCCATGATCACCCAAGATGGCGAACTTCGTAAGAATGGAGCAGTTTTATATGCAAAAATGTTAACGATGATTCCAATTCAAAATTTATGGAATCCAATTTTGTTTAACACTTTACTTACGATTATGATGAATGCATCACAAATTGTAGAAGCAGGAAAAGCAGCTTCTGATTCGGAAAAAGAAACATTATTACTCTCCGTTACGTTATTAAAAATTTTAACGAAATCTATCTGCCCACAGTTTATTGAATGTGCTCAAATTGATGGTCTTATCGCTCTTACAGAACTTTCATTCAAATTATCCTGCGCATATACCGAAGAATTTGATGATTTTTCAAGAATGATGATTCCTGTTTCAAAAGACTTCCTTGAAACAGCATCTGTCAACTACTTAGAATATATACTTCCTTATCTTGTCAATACCTTACTTTTAGAGTTTTTACCATCAAATCGAAAAGTTACACAGCGAGTTTCCAAGATTCGTGATGTTTTCCTTACATATGCCAAAGACAAACTAGAAACACATCCTTCAATGCTTCTATTAGTCATCAAACATCTTCTTTTACGTTCAACAGAAAGAGCAACAATTCGAGAAAATTGTTGTTACTGTGTCCACTTTCTTTACAGTTATTTACATGACAAAGATCCATTGTACAAGTTCCTTACAGCTATGATTCGCTCCCCCAAGTCTGCCTACAGGACTCTTGCCTTAGATATCACGAGAACATTCTTAGAAGCACAAGAAACAATTGAAAAAATGTCTCCTGAAACAATTGTTTCTTTAACAAGGACTTTATTCATGGGTGTTAATGATTCAGTTGCAGGTGTTAGAGCAACAACATTAGATACAATTGCTTCTATAATAGGAATGCTTCCTTCCATGCCAAACAGAGATGAAGTTGAAACTTCCATTGGTTTACCAGATACATTGTTAGAAAAACTCGAAAGAAGAGTTGTTGATGAAAAACTTGTTGTTAGAAAAGCATCATTAAGGTGCATAAAAGCTATATTACCTTTGATGCAAAGAGATCCTTATACAGTTATTAAGTTAATTGCAGATAGAACAAGAGATCACTCAATATCTTTGAGACAAGAAGCTGCAAAAATTTTGACAACTTGTATAAACGGAATGAAAACAATTCGTGCTTATTCCATATGGTTTGACTCATTGTTGCCTCTTTGTATGGATGTAGACAGCAAGACACAGTTACTAGCATTGAGTTTAGTTGATAAAAACTATTTGTCTATTCTTGGAACAGAAGATGGAATAACAATGACAGAAAGTTTAGATCCAATACACATGGATTTAATGAGTCGCGTGATTCCTGTTTACAAACAGTGCAGCACAAACTTGCAGCCGTTCTGCAGAGGAGTACAGAAGTTGTTGAGTTCAAATATCAATGTAAATATATGGAACATTGCTTGTTATTTGATGTCAGAAACTCCTGAACATTTCAACACAAAGAAATTAGAAGATTTGTGGTCAGAAAGAGAAAATTTACCTGTTGAATATTATAGATTGATTTCTCTTTCGAAGACAAATGAGAAGACTATTCTTAATGACTCTTTGGAATTATTAAACAGTGTTGCTGCTAATGATAAGTCCATTACAGAACCAGAAGATGTGTTTAACTGGATCCACTCTTTAGTTAACATTTGTAGAAATATTTCTGAAGATATTTCTGCAAAATTCACTTCACTTTTGCAGCAATTGAATGAAAGGATCAATAAATTTGCTGAAGATCCAAATACAAGAACAGATGAACTTGAGCAAATCACAACAGGTTTGTTCTTGATGGGAGAAATAATGAAAGATGTTCCATCAATAATGAATTTTGATTTTACTGGATGTCAACTATTGATTTCAGAACATCTTCCAAACGAAACAATTATTTCATCAAGAGTTCGTGCAATTGCAACAATAACACTTGGAAAATTATGTTTAGTTAGAAGAGATATTTCTTCTTCTTTCGTTGCAGCGTTTGCCAAACAATTAAGAAGTTCTGATGCCCCTGCTGTTAAATGCAATTGTTTAATTGTTCTCTGCGATTTATGTGTTAAATACACAAGTACTGTAGATCCTTATGTCCAAGAGATGACATTATGTTTCGTTGACAAATATCCAATTGTTAGACGTCAATCTTTGCTAATTTTGACGAGATTAATCACAGAAGAATTCATTAAAATGAGACCGTTGATGTTCTTTAGATTCATTTCTGCATTAACTGATGCGAATAGAGAAGTCTCCAAGTTTGCTAAGTCATGTCTTTTCGATGTTCTTCATAGGAAGATTCCGAAATTATTAGTCCAGAATTTCATTGATTCTTTGTTTTATTTCAATGATATGATTGAACCATCAACAATCAACGAAAATCCAGATTTCCATAATAGTTTCAAGATCAGCGATGCCAAAACAAGGAGAAAGGCATTCTGCAACTTGATTTCTCATATGCCAGATGACCAGTTGTTTGATATCATTAACAACCTTGGAGCTAAAGTCCTCCAGAAGTTTATTGACGAACAAATTAAATTGGAAGATGGTGAAAATCTTCTTTCTGACACTATTTTCTGCATGATCAAGATAGAAGATCAAATGGAAGCTATCAATGTTAATGAAGCAAGTATTGATGACCCAGCAGGTGTTGCTGTTATGGAACAGAGCAGAAAGTTCATGGAGATATTCCACAACCAATTAATTGACAAGATTTTGCCAACATTGAACGAAATGAATAAATTGTTGAGAAGAAAGAACTCTCCAATGCAGTCAGAACTCAGAATATTCTTCAGAAAGTTGTGCGAAAAGAACGCAGATCTTATTGAAGAGCTCAAGACTAAAGAGCCAATCCTTGCTGCTGAAATCGAACATGACTTGATCGCATCGAGATCTCCACTCATCCAACAACAGGAGGAAGAGGAATCCTTGTCACCTTCACCACAACAAACACCTTTGATGCCTTTCAAGTCTCCACTTCTTTCGAGAATTATCAATACACCAAGAATGTCTCTTGTCACAGCAAGTGCAAATGCATCTCCAATGTCTGTTGTTCCTCAGAGAGCTCTTTTGGATCCAACTCAGAAAAGAACACCAATTCCATTCAACTTGGATGAAGATGAGTAATCTTTTGTATATATATTTATTTATGTATTTATATTAGTAAAATATTGTTATTTTTTAATATTATTCAAATTATGTGAAAATTTCTCAGTAATAAAGAAATTCTAGTAGAAAATTAAATAAATGTATTATATGCGACTGATATACATGTGTTTCATTGGGATTAAACATTTACATTTTTATATCCTATTAAAAAAATCTTAGAAATTATGTTTTCAACAATTGTATATCTCTCAAAATTATGCATATATCAATAATATAGGAGAAACCAAAGCAATATCATTTCATTATGTTGAATTATCTTGAAAATATTCTCTTTAATAGTTAAATTGTAAATAGATTCTTGGAATATTTTTAAAATATTAATGACCCAATAATAAAAAGAAGAATTACGATAAAAATGAATAATAAAAATAAATAATAATATTTTTTTATTTCTTAACAAGGTTGACATAGCCAGTGAAGTCCAAAGCAGATAAAACTAACTGTTTGTTGTTATTAGAGTTGTCTCCTTTGAGTGTAAATTTAAAATGAGAGTAAAACTTCGTATTTCCGGCTGTAGCTTGAAATGTGTATTTTGTAAACTCATGAGAGACAGATTTCTCATGTAATTTGTTGTCAATTGGTTCCCATGAAATTTTATCGTTAGATCCTTCTAAAATCCATGTTTGAGGGAACATATTTCTACCTGTACCAATAGTGTACTCAAGTACTTGCACTTGCATGAATGGAGGGAATGAAATTTGAACGTATGAATTATCTAATGGTTTAGAGTTGAAAAATGCGTCTTTAATGTTTTTGAACAGAGCATCTACACCCTTCTGATTCAAAGCTTCCGATGAACTTGCTGTGAAAATACCTGCTTCTAGGAGATTTAAGTATTCTCTTTTTCCATTTGCAGTAGCAATCTTGTAAATGATATTTTCCACAGGATGGAGAACAATCTTAGATGGATCCATTATACTTTCTGCAAAATTTACTGACAAATCGCGTGTAGTTTCTGTATTAAATAATAAATATGAGACAATTGAGTTCAAAACTCTGTCATGTTGATCAATCCATGAACTATAAATGGATGCTAATTCAGGAAGTGGAATCCAGTCAACTGATTCAAGTTTATCAATTTCGCTGAGAGTAAATTGTAAGAAATTAAAATTTGGTAGTTGCTTAATAGCTTCCTCCTTTGTATCTTCAGTAACTGTTTGGCATAACTCAAAAAACTTTTGTGCAGCTTCAGTCATTTTTTTTTTTGGAAAAATTGCTTCATCATTTTCCAACGCAATGAATGGAAAATTTACTTATCAGAACTTGGAATTACACATTTATATGACTTTTAATAACCAATGTCTTATGAATCTCGTTCTCTAATCCTATATATTTAAATATCGCAAGATTTTTTTTTATGTCAAAGGATTCATTCGAAGCATATTTGAAATCTCACAATTTCTGGCAAAATTCCATTAAGATGGAAATTTCTTTGGTTAAATATCTAATCTAAAATTTTTATACAGTGAAGAAGGACTTTGGATAAAGGAAAAGTTAGGATAGAATGTACTTCATGATACAAGCATAGGAAGGAATCTTAATCTTGTCAAGTTATTTTGCTAAAATTATCGATTTAGAACCAGTAATAAAAATAAGTTAAATATTGTTACAATAAAAACAGATTATTTATAAATCAGTTATAAAATATCAAATCTATAAGAAATAAAATTATTGTTTGCGAGCTTTAGCTGCAGCTTCTGCTTTAGCTTGAGCAGTTCTCTGCGCCAATGCCTTAATTGCATTTCTGTCCATAACACGGCTAACGAATTCACCTTTATCAGCCTTTTGTTGTCTTCCACGTAACATTTCACCTGGTCTTGCCTTTGGCTGCCTCTTAGAGCTCTCAGTTTCTCTGATATCGAGGTTATTCTCAGCCTGTATCTTCTGAGCAACGACTTGTGCATTGCAAATTGTCATGAAAACGAAATCTTCGTCTTCAAGTGATCCTTTGATCTTTGTAATTGTTTGGATAATCCAATCAAGGCGTTCTCCTGTGTTGTTGACCTTCAGTGGCTCTTTCTGAACAAGTTGCATCTCATCTGCCAAATGATAAATGCCGCTCTCTACATTTTCCTTGAAATTCTGTTGAGAGAACATTTCCTTTTCACTTTCAGCCAGGTCTTCCTTGGATTTGAGCAGCATCTTCTTGGCTTCGTTCAATAATCTGTTTGCGCCAACTCCTTTATGAGAAGAGTACTCTGCTTCGTCAATTGCTGACTTCCTTTGTGCTACTTGTTTCTCCAATTCGGCGTTTGCGGCTTTGAGATCTTCAATTTGTTTTTTAAGGGTTTCTGCGTTTTGTTTTCTATCGTCGAAGAACTTCTTGATCTCATCTGGATCATTTGTACCAAAGTATTCGCGGACTTGGTCGTATTTGGAGCTAACTGCTCTGAATTTTTCGTCTTTCTTTTCTCTTTGAGCTCTGTTGTTGCGATTTCTAACTGCAGATGGCTGAGAGTTGAGTGACTGGTTGCCTTTTGGTCGGCTGTCGTTTCCGCTGTCTTCTGAGATAGGAACGTGCATATGTTGCTGAACTTGGGCTGTTTTAGCCTGGATTTGCTGGTTTCGCTTTTCGCGTTTAGCAGCGTATTTAGCTTGTAAACGAGAGTACTCCATTTCGGCGGCGTTCTTTGAATGAACTGAATCTCTTGCAATTAGCTCGAGATCTGCAAGATCTCTCTTTTTCTGCTCGATTTCCTTTTTCTCGGCTTCGATGATACTGTTCCAGCGCATCTTCTGACGTTGTAATTGATAGACAATCGCATCATAAACTTTCATGAGGTGAAGAGTCTCTTGATTCTTAATTTCAGCGTTATCAAGCTTATTCTTAAGAGAAACGAGACGCTCTGAAGTAGTGTCCTTTGGGCCTTCTCCACCAGTTAAGTTTTGATATTGAACTTGAAGTTCTGTTTGACGGTTAATTGCTTGTTGCTTTTGATGTTTGAACTTATCGATCTGCTTCTTCAGCAAGTTAACTGAATGCGTTGTTCTCTTGATATCTTGTGCTAAATCTGGATCGCGAGTACGCTGACGTTTCTCTTTAGTAAGACGAGAAAGCTCTTCACGAAGCTGTGTGTGCTCTTTACGAAGGTCTTGAAGGACTTGATCATTATTTTCAAGGCGTTGAACGATTGAAGTGTAAAAATCACGCTCTGTGCCTTTCAAATCCTTTCCTTTCTCTTTGATAGAAGCAAGCTCTGCCTCGAATGATTCGGCAATTTGCTTCTCTTCCTCTTGTTTTTGCATTTAATAAATGTAGAATTATAACAAACAAAAAGTGACAGTAGCTAATTCAATTTTTTCTAACAGATTTTTTTCTAATAACATAATTTATAAACCAAAAAAACTTTTTAAAGTTTTTTTTTGACATTTAGGATTTTTAATTTTTAAAATTTGATGATTCCAGATTATGTTCAGAACCGAGGTCATATATATGTGGTCTCAAACCCCACAGATCTTCCTAAAGAAGAAGATGGTGTTGGTGTTGGAATGGTACAAAGAGTAGAAATCAAAAAATCTGATTTTGGTTCTGCAATTCGAACTAAAACTCACTCAGAGCACGAAAAAATGGAAAAATCATACAAGAAGGAACTCAAAGAAAGTATTAGACAAGCAAAAAGAGACGCAATTCTTCGTGGCCAAATTTATATTCCGAAAACATCTGAAACAAGAGGCGCTTATAATGATTTAACAGCTGACTTATCACAATTACTTGGTCCTGTTACAGATGAAACGCTTCATCAAACAGCTTACGATTTAATTGTTGTATTACGTGATGCCAATAAATCTGATGAAGTAGTTGCACAAAAAGTCGAAAGTACTCTTGGATTCAGACCGAGTTTTGCTGAAATTAGACGCTTAAATGACAGAGCAAGTCAATTAATTGATTTTCAACCTTCTGTTAAAGTTCAAGAAATGCAAGATGCTGAAAATGATGATGGTATTGTCTCAATCACTGCTGATGATAATACTCCCTTAAATTCATCAGATGAAACTGAATCTTCCGATGAAGAACAAGAATTACCAATAAATGTCCCAGAAGAGGACAAAAGCGGTGGTTGGACAATTTCGGAATTACAAAAATTCTGCGAAGAAAACTTTGGAGTCGAAGCTGAACAAAAAAAGGCCGAAATCATCTCTGCGCTTAAAAATTGCGATGGAATTAACTTGGAAATGCAATTGGTTTGCATAATTGGCCCTCGTGAATCAGAAGTAAAAGCAATTTCTCGTTCAAAACATTTAATCATCGAAAACCCACAAAAAGTCGAAAAATACAGTAAAATTGATTTATCAGTATACTCAAACAAACGAGAGAATACAAGAATTTACGGTTTTCAACTTCCAGAAACTTCTACTTCCGAATCTACCGAAAAATACGAAAAAATCTTCATTCCACCACCTAAAAATCATGCTACAGGCATAAGATTGTCAGTTGATTCGCTGGATGAGAAATACCAAACGATTATTGGTCGAGAAATTACATCTCAAGGTTCTTTAAACCTCATACAGTCAAAAGTATACCAGCAAATAGAAGAAAGCAACGAAAACTTACTGATTTCGGCTCCAACTGGTGCTGGTAAAACAATTATTGCAGTTTTGGCGATGATCAAGACATTATTGACAGAAAACAACTCAAAAGCAATTTACATAGCTCCAATGAAGTCATTGGTACAAGAAATGGTCGCAAAATTTACAGAAATTTTTGATGGATACAAAAAAGTCATAGAATTGACCGGAGATAGCTCGGCATCTGTTTCACAATTACAAGGATACGATATTATAGTGTCAACTCCTGAAAAACTCGACATTATTTCGAGAAAAACAGGAAATCAAACTTTCATTGACACAATCAAGCTTGTAATCATCGATGAAATCCATCTTTTGCATAACTCAAGAGGTCCGGTACTAGAAGCCTTAGTTGCAAGGCTAAAAATGCTGAAATACGTTTCTTCATCAGATATCAGACTAATTGGCCTTTCTGCGACCATGCCAAACGTTGGAGACATTGCAGAATTTTTAGAAGTTCCTGAACAAGGATTATTTGTTTTTGGAGAAGAATTTCGACCATGTCTGTTACATAAGACCTTCGTTGGCTTCAAAGAGCGAAAGAAAGTCCATTTAAAGGCCAGTATGAACGAATACTGCTACCAGATCATCGAAGAAACCCTTAAAAACAAGCATCAAACTTTAATTTTCGTACATTCAAGAAGAGAAGCCCAGGACACAGCCTTAGCCTTCTACAATATGGCCATATCGAAAGGAGAAGCCGATAACTTCTCAAACGACCAAAATTATTTATTAAATATTTCTGAAGGAATAATCAACGAGAAACTGAAGAGTATCCTTCCCAAAGGCTTTGCATTCCACCATGCAGGCTTACTTCGCGAAGATCGTTCCAGAATTGAAGAAGAATTCCGAAATAAGAGAATTAAGGTTTTAGTTTCAACCGCAACCCTTGCATGGGGTGTCAACCTTCCAGCACATATTGCCATCATCAAAGGAACTAATATTTATAACCCGGAACTTGGTGATTTTGACAATTTGAGTCATCTCGATGTTTTACAGATGTTTGGTCGTGCAGGCAGACCCGGTTTAGACATCTACGGTGAAGCCTACTTGCTAACTGAACACCAGAACCTCCATTACTATGTTTCGGCCTTAACTTCTCAAATTCCAATTGAAAGTCACTTTTTGAGGGAAATTACGAACCATTTAAACGCCGAAATTGCATTAGGAACCATCGGAACAGTTGCTCAAGGTGTTGACTGGCTGAAGGAGACATTTCTTTACATAAGAATGCAGAAATCTCCAAAAATGTACGGTTTGTCAAAAAATGTCAAAATTGAACAAAGATTGGCAGATTTAATTCATTCTTCGTGTTTGTTATTATCAGAGAAGAAGTTGATCTTCTATAATACAAACGAAGACACGATAGAATCGACAGATATCGGACGAATTGCTGCTAATTATTATATCACTGAAGAAACAATGTCAAATTTTGTCACAAATTTGTCAACAGACATAAATGACGTTGATCTTTTGAGACTGTTCAGTTTGGCTAGTGAATTCAAGAACGTTGTTGTCAGACCACAAGAAGTTTCCACTGTCAAAAAATTCCAAGAAATGGTTCCAATTCCAATAAAAGGTCAACCAGATGATCCAAAAACGAAAATCAACGTTTTGTTGCAGTCATACATCTCAAGGATAAAAAGCGAAAGCTTTGAGATGATGGCTGATTTGGTTTACATATCACAATCCGCTGAAAGATTGTTCAGATGCTTGTTTGAACTTTCAATTTCAAAAGGTTTGTCTGAACCAGCACTTTTATGTCTAAGTTACGCGAAGATGGTCAATAAAAGAATGTGGGAAGTGCAGAATCCTTTGTGGCAGTTCGGAAATATCCCAGAGAACTACTTAAACGCAATTGACCACTTCGATAATTGGCATAAATATTTCGAAGTTGAAAGAGAAGCTCTTAAAGAAAAAAGTGACAAAGAATTTTGTAATCTTTGCAAAACTGACAAAGTAGAAATTGGTCAGACGATCAAAAATGATTTCCTTAGGTTGCCGCAGCTCAAAGTAACTTGTACACCGAAAATTATCTCTAAGGATTTATTGAGAATTTCCGTAAAAGTGAGGTCATTTTACATATTCGATTACGATTATCATTATGACTTCGAAAACTTCTGGATTTTCTTGGTAAACGGAACAGGTGACCAAATTATTTATTCTGAACAGTTTACAATGCAAAGTGAAGTGACTAATGATTATCATACTACTGAATTAGAAATTTTGACAAATTACGAAAAAATGGAGCCATTTTATTTTGTCAAAATTGTTTCAGATAAATTCTTGAATGCGCAAACAGAAGTTGCAATTCCTATAAGATTGTATCAGGATAAAAAACTGACAGAAAACTGCCACAACGCTCAAAAAGTGATGTCAAAAACAAATGACGGTTTGACACATTATTTGACAGAATTTTTGTCAGAAAATCTTTTATATGTTTGTCAACCATATTCTGTTAGTTTGTCTGACCAATTTACAACTGTTTTAAAGTCAGTTTGTTGTTCAGCGAAATGTTTAATCATTGTTCCTAATATTGAAAAATTTACTTATCTTTGTAAGTTTTTCGTTGACAATCAGACTGTTTTTGGATTAACAGGTGATGAAGTCAACGACAAATACGCTTTGGAACAAGGAAAATCAATAATTTGTTCTTTGGATATGTTGTCTAATTTTGACAGATTTTACATGTCAGAAATTTTTGATTTTGTATTTTTGTATGATTTACATTTGATTTCTTCGAAAGAATACTCCAAATACGAAGAAATCATATCCCAAATCAAAATTGTTTACTCTAGAGAACAAACGAAAATAATTGCACAAACTTATGAATCTGATGATTTCTATTTACAAATGTTGGCAAAATTTATTGAAAGTGACAAAATTTTTGTTGATATTCCTGACAATTTCTGTCAAATGGAATTAATACCTGTTAGTTTCTCGTCATTCAGAGCAAGAAAAGTTTCAATGATGAGACCAACTTTTTCAAAAGTTGCCACTTTTCTACAGAACGATAAACAATCTATCGTTTTTGTTTCAAATGATGCCGAAATCAAGGAAACGTTTGTTAATTACACGAACTTACTGAAGAAGCATTTCACTGAGGAGATCGGCTTCAAACTGGATGATGATGAAAATTTGCCGCCAATTTTCAGAGAAGATTACAGAGAATTGTCAAAAAGATATGGAATAACGTACTTTTCAAATACAATTTCTGACGATAGCAAAAAAGCTGTTATTGATAATTTCATGTTAGGGAAGATCAAGATTTTGATTTGTTCTGTTGATGCAGTTAATTCTCTCCATGTTAAATCAGATTTAGTCATTGTTAAAGGCACTGATTACTTGGATTTGAGGAATTCGCAGAGAGAATACGAGTTTTACGACATTTTGGAGATGATTTCTAAAACAAAATGCGACGGAGAATACTTCATTTACACACAGGAAAATAAGTTCCAAATGTACTTCATTTTACTCAAAAATGGAATGCCTGTACAGTCATTTGTTGATTTTGAAAGGTTTACAAATGTGTCACTTTTAAATTATTGTCTATCGTCTTCTTATCGTCTTTTGGAAATTGCCAAAGAAACGAATCCAAAAATTTTCGAAATTTCTCAAAATACTTTCTTTGGTTTACAAAAACCGCAATTTTCAAAGTTTTATGATGATCCTGTTTTTGACAGCCAATTTATTCAATATGTCAAAAACGGTTTGTCCGATTATTTGTCAGGAGAAGAGAAAACTGATGAAAATTTGATAACAATTAATCACAAAACAGTTTCTATTTTATATTCAGATAAAAATGAACCTCAGTTTGAATATAATAACGGACCACAGTCACTTTTGTATCGTCTTGTGAGGTCATTTACAAAATTGTCAATTTTGGACGTTTTAAGAATATCACTTTTCTTTATCATTCAAAATGCAACAAATTCTGACAATTTTATTAACTATGAAATTCCTGATTGTTTCCACTTCGACGAGAACGAGAATTTGTTAATGGAATATTATGGAATTATTTGTGGTAGACATGGTGTCAGACCCTCAACAATTGTTTCACTTTCGAAGTTTTCTTTCACAGAAAATTCGGAACATCCGATATCATTTATTTCATCTATACCAGAAATATATGAAAACATCAATTTCACGAAATATATCGGATTGCAAGATTCCAAAGTTGCAGAGAACGAATCAATTTCTATTGTTGCAAATCATCTCCACAGACAATTAGATTTAAGAATGTTCCCTGCGAAAAGTTACTTGATTTTGATGTCTATTTTAAAGACACTTCAAACAGCGATAGAATTCTATTCTCTAAGGAGAAACAAAGTCCATTATTCCATTTATTTCATTAATAACATCGCGTTTTTGGTAAATGCAATTGAAAGTAGAGATTATGAATTGTTACAATTCCCTCACTTCACAAAAACGGTTTTGGATGATTTCTCTGTTAGAAACATCAGAGATTTGAACACATTTAATCCTTCTTACAGTCCAAGTGGTCAGGAAATTGATGATGAACAATTTGATGCAAATTTGAAGTTGAGAAAAGAAATTTTCATGGCAAATATGATTAAATATGAAAAAGTGAATCAAAATGAAGCAGAAAATTACTGGTCTGATGTTGAAAAGTTTTATAACAATATCCCTTATGTTTCAACTGTTTTCTTCAGACAAAGTAAAGTTGTAAAAGTTACTCTTCTCGATCAGTTTGAGATGTCTGAATTCCCGAGAATTCCTTTCCAAAAGAGGATCTGTTTGTGGATTATTTTGGCGAAAGTAACTGATCAAACAGTTGTTGCATCAAAGTTCGTGATTTTGAAAGAGAAAACAGAGAATTTCGAAGAAATTGTTTCGTTCCAAGATTTGGAATTCAATCCAAACGAAGTCAAAGTTTACTATTCTTGTGATTCGTTTGTTGGAGGATATTCCAGTGGTGAAGCAGAGATACAGGATGCTTAAAATTTATATTTTGTTTTTTTATAAATAAAAAAATATTTTTTGTTTTGTTGTTGAATATCGACTTATTGTTTTTAAAGCACAACAAATACTCAGAATCTATATATAAAGTATAAACTAATACATAGAATGGATTAGTTGTTTAACAAGTTTCTTAAGATCAACTTTAATTTTAATTTCAATAATCGATGTCAAAATCTGCGTTAATTAGTAAAATGAACCTTCATGTTATAATTGTCTTGTGTAAGGCAATTGTCTTTGGATAAAGTCAAGTTTATGGTGATATGTCAAATTCGTTTTTTGCCAAGTAAAGAAGATTTTCAAAATCTTTCACTTTTTTTGAAAATAAAAATGAATAAAGATGTTCAACTTGACTATACTTTTCTAACTGATGAACCATATACATCAGAGTTATACAGCAGTTTACTTGAGCCGGCACTCAATCAAGTGAAAGAATCATATACAATGTCTCATAAAAAACCAATTACAAGAGAACAAATCGCAAAAATTATTATTTCTTCTGCAGCTCAAGGAGCAGCAATAGGATTTTTGCGTGCTTCTACAAAAGTCGCATTTGGAAACATGACTCACGATTACGAATCACAAGAAAAGAAAGGTCCTAAGGACTTGTATTTCCTTCAGTATTACACAAACCCAAAGAAATATCCTTCCATGCTTAGAGGACTCAAATCTGAATTAAAAGTAGAAATTTCTTACAAGACTTGCCAAAAATCATTGAATGCGCTTTCTAAAATCTTAATTAACCCGAAAAACTTAGAGTTTCATCAGTCTCTTGGCGTTAGTCTTGTTAGAACATTCACTTGTAATCTCATTACAGCATCGACTGTTTATCCTCTATCATTATATTTATACACGAACCATTCTGCTGAAGAAATCATGCGTAAAACTCTCAAACACGCTGGACCTGGTTCATTATTTTCGAGCTTTACTTCTCTCGGCTTATCGATTGTTAAATCGCTTCTGCCCTCACAAAAAGATACTATTTCTGTTCTTATGGATATTATTTCTTAAGAATTTAGTTTTTATTTTTTATGTTCTTATTCCAGTTATCATACTGGGTTTCGGAACTTATTAAATGAACTATATAGTATATATAAAGAAAACTTTCATACTGATTTTGTTTGATTTTTAAAAAAGATATAAAAATGTGAGATATTTATACAAAATTCAATAAATGATGCTGGAAAAGAGTAATACTATAGTGCATGTACTTCTATTAAATGTATTTGTTATGTTTTTGGCTGATCTGATTGCTTTCTAAAGCTATATATTGATGATAGAGCGTCAGTTTGACAAGAAAGTTTTTTTATCGTCGTGATGTGATTTTTCGTTATCAGAAAGACACAAAAGTTACAATTTAAAATGTACGATATCTTATTATTATAATTTTCTTTTCCTAAGCCCAAAAGTCTGATTTCAATAATTTGAATTAAAGGCTAACCGCAGTTAATTCAATTTTTAATATGGATAAAATGATTGATTCATCCATAAAAGTCAAATTAAGTGATTCCGAATTTATGAAAAAGGTCAGCTGTCAGATTTAATTCAAATCCTCCCTCCAGCAATTTTGATGAGTGCATAAGGTCAGGTAGGTGGGGCTTCCAGGCGCGTTGCGCCCTCTAGCCCATAAGAAATTTTGCCCAAGACCCAAGAGGAGGACCGAACCCCAGCCGACCAGCCGGTGACAAAACCAAAACCGTTGTTATTTACATCATATTAATGGTGTCACTTTTTAAATGTCACTTTTCTGTCACTTTTCGGGTAAAAACATTTTTATTATTATATATAAATGAATTTTACAAAACCGCCGTTACCGTTCTTTGGAAATAAGAGTAGATGTAAAGATATTATATTGAGAGACTTAAGAAACTACCGAATGGTCTAACATTTGTAGATTTGTTCGGTGGAAGTTTCTATATATCCCATTTATGTCATACAATATTCCCAGACTCAAAGATTATATGCAATGACTTCGACAACTATATGGACCGTCTCAAACATATTCCAGACACAAACAATATATTGAAAGAGTTAAAAGAAAAGATACCTATAGGTAAGATGGAACGTATACCATTAGATAAGAAAAATATTGTGAGAGAGGTTTTGAAAAAAGCAGAATATTAGACTGGGATAGTATATCTGCTAGACTATTATATAGTGGTGCTATAAGAGTTCATGACATTGAAACACTTATGTCAAAAGTTTTATATCTTAACTATACAAATGTTTTCAAAGAGGACATAGAAAAATATATTGAGGGTATAGAGTTTGTGAGATGTCATTGGACAGAGTTGTATGAAAAATATAAAGACAAGGAAAATGTTTTCTTTATAGTGGACCCGCCGTTCTATAACACATGGGATTTTCAATACCAAGTAGACTGGACTTTGAGAGACTCTTTAGAAACTTTAGACGTTATACATAACCATCCATGCTTTTACTTTACATCCGATAAAAGTGGTTTGGAAACCGTTATGAGATGGTTAGAGGACATACATGACTATGAGTTTATATATGACAAGATAGAATATGAGAGAGGTCCTATAAACTGGAGAAAGTGTCACAATAAAGAAATTTTATTAGTAAGTAAATGTGGTTTGAAATAGGACTACTTGTTTTAGGTTTTTTCCATTGTGTCATTTATTTATTTGACGTGGCAGAAAAAGTACAGAGAATATGAAGATGAACCAATGCCTGCAAATGTTCAGCATATGTACTCGTAAGAGATATTTTTATCTAATATTAAATGGACGCACAGAACTTAGCGAATGCACAGCAACCTGGACAACCAAACCCAGAGAATATTCCAAATGAAGTTAGAATACAAACTGCAATGGCAAACTATGGTCAAGTGCCAACAGATGTACAAATGCAAACTGCCATGTCAAATGACGCTGCGTTAGGTTTGCCACCATGGTATGCAAATATGAGATGGAAAGAGTTTTATACAAACCCTGAAGTGGGATATAAACAACTTTATGCAGATGACGCGAACACAGGAGTTGACCCAGAATATGTTTTCTACCAGAGGAGAAACAGAATGTATGAGCTCCAGTTAAAGAATGCTATGGAACTCAACAGGAAACGTAAAAGACTTGGCGGACATTAGATTTTTACATATAGTAAAATGGGTTTCTTCAGTAAGATAGGAAACTTCTTTCGAAATGTTGGAAGAGGTATATGGAATGGAATAAAATCTGTCGGAAGAGGAGTATGGAACGGTGTCAAAAATATTGGTAAAAGAGTAGGTCAGTTTGTTGGTATTATACCTAAAGACCCTGAACCAGAAGAACAAGCTCCTGTAATACAACAGCCTGAACCTGCACCACAGTCAAGTTGGCAACCACAACCGGTATATTAAAAAGTTATATTTTTATCGTTCGATAGTAGTTGTATATGAAACTAAGTTCTAAGTAAAACGCATGGTATAATGGAATTATTCTTTTTCTTCCATCTGTAGTAAACCATACTTGAAAGTCTGAAATACTTCCACTTGGTGGTTCGTATAACTTTGTAGGTTTTTCGTAAAAGTCATTCATCAGACATAAGAAAGAGTTTTGCGCACCAGAAAATGAAGCATGAACAATAATAGCATCTGGGTCGAAAATATTTTCATATGTTCCATTAGTTTTTTCGACTTCATAATAGTCCGGGTGTACTGGATATGCTGCAGGCTGATTAACATCCTCATAAATCTATACCATGCCAAGTTGTTATATTTTGTAGAAATATAAACGTTTTCTCCAAGGTCTTCTATTTTATTGATTTTAACAGTTGCATTTTTCCTGTCATAAATAATATCGAGATGGTATTCTCCTTCGTCAATGTTAAACTGGTTTGCATATTCAATATAGATATCGTTTATTTTTTCTTGAAAAGCTTGAAGAGTTGTTTCTAAGTTTATAAGCAAATTAACTTGTAAAAGTTTTTCCTTGTTCAAATTTCTCATACATACGTTTTTTCTTTGTTATAGTATCGAACTTCAAAACCGACCGTAAATGGGAAACCATGTATGGCTTCTGAAATGAACTTCATTCTACGAAAGCCAATAGCTTTTGTGACGGATGGGTCTCTTAACCATCTTAATGGGTAGTCAAAACGATAGCCTTCATGCTTTACGGTATCTGTCTCAAACTTTTGACCGACATTAGTAAAAAGTTCATCTAATGGTTTAGTTGTAGCAACTCTAGAATTTTCTTTTTTCTATTGGAAGCATATTTATATATAATAAAAATGTCAAATGAAACAGCGTCTATGAGAGAAATACAAACACAACCGACAACTCATTATGCAAGCTCTAAATAAGAACACAACAAACTTTTCAAAACTATTCTAAGATATCTGAGTCATTGAAAGGGGTGACTTAAAACTGACATTAAACCCTATAACAGATGAGTTTCTATTTCAAGACAATAAGAACAATACTGTCTGTATAAATCCAACAAAAGGAACTTTAAACGAGAAACCTATAAATGAACTTCTTTTGAAAGCAGATGTTGACAACAAAGCTGACAAAGAATATGTAGACGATGTAATAGCAAAAGAAGAAGAAAGAGCTAACAATGCTTATGCAACAAAGAACATACTCATCCTGAACTAGCAGACAAAACATATGTTGACAATAAAATGTCAAGTGAAGTGACAAGAGCTGAAAACGAATATTCTAAAAAGACTCATATACATTATATTAACCAAATACCAAGTCTTGAGGAAACATTAGAGACAAAAGCAGATAAGACTCATACACATTCTATATCTGATATTACAACTTACAAGAAACCTTAAACAGGAAAAGTGCCGTTGGACATACACATTCTATATCTGATATTACAAACTTACAAGAAAACCTTAAACAGGAAAAGTGCCGTTGGACATACACATACCATTGCAATATTACAAACTTACAAGAAACCTTAAACAGGAAAGTGCCGTTGGACATACACATACATCTTCTGAAATAACAGACTTAAACGTTAGCCTTGAAAATAAAGCAGATAAAACATATGTCAATGAAATATACCAAAGTTTGATAGGAACAAAAAATATTGAAACTATTGTTGGTGACTTTTCTGTCAATGAAGAAAATAAATATTTTAGATGGCAGTTGGTACAGTCCTTAAAAAATGGTACACGGCATAAACTCATTCCGAAAAATAACAATGAAATGTATGTAAGCTATAAAAAGAATGGGTACACAAGTTAAAGTTCCATTAGACAACAACTGCTACTTAAACTTATATGGACGAACAAAAGAAATATTTAAGAGTTTATGAAATGGTGGATATGATATTACCTGACCCAGCTCCGGCACCACATTATTATGACTATGGAGATGACGACAGAACACCACATGTAGATGAACAAAAGCTAACATTATATTTAGATTATTATAGATCTAAAAGATATAATGCAATAGAAAAAACGAGAATAGTATTTATTATTATACAGATGACAGAAATAAATATTATAGTCAAGATTTTACCTACCCTGAAACATAAGATTATATTATAAAAATATTCTGACACAAACCAGAAGAAACCTGAAATAGTTGCACTATATTTTAAGTTCAAAAGAGACAATCCTATAATATCTCATATGTTTGATTTAATGAACCCAGTAGGTTCTATTATACATCTATGGATGCAAGAGGTCCTCAAGTAATGTTTGGTGTTGGTGCATGGGAACAAAAATAGTCGACAGGTTTTTGTATTGTGCAAACTCTTCAAAGGAAACAGGTGGAAGTAAAACGATTTCAGGTGAAAATTTACCTGCACACAGTCATTACATAGATTTAAGTACATCTCAAGCAGGTTGGCATAGTCATAGATATTGGGATTGGTCAGGAATGACAAAAGGTAAAGATATGATGTTAAAGACGACGTTAAGTTTGCTATAAATTTTACTGGAATAACACTCAGGGAGAAGGAAACCATACACATTTCGTTTCAGGATATACGCAAACAACGGGACAAGTAAAGAATACATGCCACCTTACATGACGTTTACGCATGTTATAGAATTGCTTAGTCGTCATTTTCAACTTCTTTAGCATATTCGTCAGGAGTTGTCTTATATTTGTTAGGAACTCTTTGAAAGTATACCACCTTGAACTTTGACAAGTTTGAAACGAGGTCTGACAATAGTAGTTTTATCTTCTTGCTTGCAGTGTGTACATTTTGCCATGTTTGCCTAAAACTTCATAATATTTCTTGTATACTTTCTTCTATTTTTACGAACACGAATGTGAGTACCTGTCGAGTTCCCATTGTTGTCATAGTCAATATGTATTTTCATATGGTCGCGTTTAGGTATTTCTATTTTACTTGTCACCTTTCTGAAGTTTGAAGCCCGGCATTCTTTCTTGTTTGTCTCTTTTGACTAAATTATTAAATATATAGTCTTTCTCTAAGTCAGGGTTGTTTTTCATTTCTTCGGGGTGGTTTCCCAAACCTTTTTGTTTACGGTTATTGTAAATATTTAAAACTTGTCTCATCTTTGCCATGGAGAAGTGTCTATACTTGTCGTCATATGACATTTCATTTGCTTCACCACCTTGTGGTTGGTTTAAGTCTCTTAACATTTTTATACAACCGTCAATGACACCAAGAGCAGAATGGTTTTTGGTCGACAATGAAATATTGGTTTACATTTTTGAACGCAGATAGTTTTTTACATCATCTGATTTGAAAGAACTTTCACAGTCAGATGTCAGTTTTGTTGGATGGTATTTGTCAACGAATATTGTCAAAGCAGTTTTCACATCTAAAATATTTTTTGGACCATAATGGTATGGTTTCACAGTATCTTGTGTTTTGACCAACAAATATTAACCAGTATGGTGGTCCATCTTCTCTATACCTCGGAATGTTTCAAGATATCCATAAACCAAGCATTTGGTGTTGAACTAAAGATTTTTATCATGAGTGCTTTCTTTGTCGCTTTAGAAACATAGGAGTCCTTGTTCGGATTCGTAATTTTTTACCCTATAAGAAATGGGTTTATTTGGCGCATTAGCAGGAGTCGCATCTAGATTTTTACCCGCAGTGGGAACAATAGCCAGAGGTGCATTTGGAATTGGAAGGAAGATTTTGAGTACATTAGGTATACTGAAAGAGAAAGCACAACCTATTATACAAACTGTACAGAAAGGTTGGGATGTAGCACGAGATGCAACAAATCTTATTCCAAATCCTGAAACAAGAGGAAAAGTTCAAGGATGAATGGACAATGTAGGAAGACAAGCAGGAAACTATTATAACAAAGCAAATGACTATTATAACCAAGCAGGACACTATATGGACCAAGGTGAAAGATTCTTTAACAGAGGATATAACCATGCACAACAATGGGTAAGCAATAACCAACCGCAACCACCTCAAACGTGGGGAATGTAAATTTTTTTATTGAGATGAAATGAACAATGCAGCATTGAGACAAATGAGTTCAAGATGGATTTGTCGGCTTCCAGCATTTAAACCGATACCATATAGTCAGGCTCAGCATGTGAAACTGAATGATATTATTAAAGGAACCATCCCACCTCCACAACAACAACCAGTTGAAAACAAACCAAACTAAAATTTTTTACTGAGATGAAATGACCGAAGAAGTTGAAACGGTAGATTTGACACCACAAACAAAAAGTTCAGAACCATTGTCAAAACCTGTCAAAGAACTTACAGATGAAGAGAAAAATTCAATAATAGAAAGTGCCAGGTCTGGAAATACAAACCCTAACTATAAAGTCACTTTTCATAGAAATAGAACGGCTAGTATCTCAAAAAAGAAACAGACTCTCACAAATAAAATATTGAAGTCTGAAGGAGCTTTCGAGACAACAGATGGAAAAGTTTACTTCACTGACCAACAGTTCATTATAGAACATCTCATTGACTTAGAGTCGAAATATTCTAAACTTTACAACAAACACAAAAAGTTGAAAGGAAAACAAAAACAAATGGCATATGATATTTATGAAGATGTTGACGACACAACTGTTCCTGCAAGTGAAGTAAAGTCAGAGGAACCGAAAATTGACGAAAAACCGATAGAAGAAGAAAAACCAAAAACTAAAGATAAACCAAAACCAAAGTTTAGTTTCCAAACTAAACCAAGTCAACCTTCATTAGCTGGTATGGGTTGGCGTCAAAGACTTATGGCAGCAGGCGGTTATGTAAAGTAAAGAAAAAAATATTTTTTCATTTTTATAAAAATGCTCCCATATAGAATGGATAGAAAGTCTGCTAGAATAAAAGCAGAGTTGCAAAGATATGGTTGGAGAGTTTCGAAGAAGTTTAAATATAAGAAAGGAAGACCCATAAAAGTCTATGACAAATTGTCTGGTCTTCGCTACGAAATGGATTTGGAAACAGCACGTGCCAATTATCCAAACAGACTAGAGAGGTTAGAAGAAGAACGTCTTATGGACATGCCTTTCGATGTTAGTGAACCTCAAGTTGAAGGACACGACGGCTTTGCCAGATTCTACTGGAAACATGACGAACAATTGCATCCTTTGAGAAGGAAAAAAGGAAAAGGTGAAGACGCACATGCTCCATGGAAAGAACAAGATATGCATATGAAAAGTATCGTGAAGTTAGAAGTCAAATTACATCTGGTCAACCTTTACAGTAAACTTTGACGAAGGAAAGAACAAAGAAGGCTTCATGGGAGTACTTGCTGCAATTCAAGACGGAAATAAGAAAGGACACAATCTCAGATTGACCATAACATATTTGGATGGTCACATTTACTATGCACATGGCAATGAACAAACAGCCGCAAAACTTCTTGACGCTTTCAAGACTACAAAGAGAGAACAAATGGTTGACTCCGACTCAGACATTTTGAATGCAATTGAAGGAATTGCTCTTATATACGAAAAAAAGAGATCTGACATTGTGTCAGATCTCAGTAAAAGTGACATTTACATGTCAAAAAAATAGAATGAGTTTAAGTAATTAAAATTGAGGGTGAGAGTAGTATTGTATGAAATAATATCTCTCACCCTCCAATTCATCCTATGGCGCCGAAAAAATTTTGGTGAAATGCGACCACATTTCACCAAAATTTCTCGGCGCCATATAGAGAACTAGAGCCTGTGAGGTACTGATACTATCCATGTACCTCGCAGGCTCTAGTTCCAAGCCAAAATGGCTAAAAATTGCCCGCAATTGTTCACATTGCGGGCAATTTTTAGCCATTTTGGCTGGGAATTGGAGGGTGAGAGTAGTATTGTATGAAATAATATCTCTCACCCTCCAATTCATCCTATGGCGCCGAAAAAATTTTGGTGAAATGCGACCACATTTCACCAAAATTTCTCGGCGCCATATAGAGAACTAGAGCCTGTGAGGTACTGATATACTCCATGTACCTCGCAGCTCTAGTTCCAAGCCAAAATGGCTAAAAATTGCCCGCAATTGTTCACATTCCCATCTTTTGTTGGTAAGACGAAGAATATGAAATAAATTATGAAGAAGATAATGATGAATAAAATATCACTTTTTATATTTTTGACACGTAAAGTTGTCACTTTTCTGTCAAACTGTTTTTATCGTTTTCGTATATAACATTGCAAGTGTCAAGTTCGAATGGTACCAACCTAACCCTCAAGCAGTCAGACAACATGCTGGATACTTCCCGTTCAAAAATAAGTCTGACATTGACTTGACAAGGTATGGAATTTACAATTCAATTGAAACAATTGTCAATGAACCTTGTATTCTTACATGTCTCAGGAACTCTGGTCTTGTTACAGATGAGAAGATGAAGTATCTTGAGTCATGTGTGAAGACAAGGTACATTCTCAGAGGTCAATTGGCAAAAATTGCACCATTGGCAAATGTCAATATCCGAGTCAACATACCTACAGCTAAAGGTTCTTCACATGACGACTATGTTGTTGACAAAGACTTACCATGGTTGAAGATTGTAATTGTCCACAACCACTTCATGTTGAACGAAAGTCTTACAAACCCATTCTTTGGTAAAAGTAAGTGCAACATTGTCAGAGCTGTAAACATTCTTTTCGAGAAAGGTTTGTTGGAACCAATTCCAGATGACAAGCTGACAGAAACTTTTGTACCAAAAGACGAAACAAACTTTTCATTGTTAGCAAGACCAAAAGTTGTTCCAGACAAAGTTCTAGTACAAAAGAAGTACACAGTTCCACAAGGGTTGGTATGTTCGGATACCAACCTGAACCAGAAGAACTTCCAATGAGGTTGCAAGAACTTCAAGATGCTATAAACAAACTTCCATTGAGACATCCAATTGACGTCAAATTGTATTGGAGAGCATCTGAGTTAGGTCAGAAGGTTTTATATGAAACAGGTTGCTTCGACGATGTTTATGAGATAACAGGAGAAGTTTCTCAGAAGATAAGAGACTCACTTGAATTTCCACAAACTGGACCAATTGGTTGCGACAAGTTCGACTCAGATGAAAAGATATACTATGTCGACCTTAACGCTGCATACATGAGGTTTGTCCAATATATTCCGACTGGAATTCCAAACGAAGATGGTGAGTTCCCGGGAAGGAACTATACAGTTGGAAAAGTCATACAACAACTGTATGATATTAGGAAAGCTTCAAACCCCAAACTTGCAATGACACTCAAATTGCTTATGAATTCGACATGGGGATATTCCATTAAGAAACCTCAAGAGATGAAGAGTAAACATTATGAGAAGGTCGACAACTTTGTTGAAAGGTTTTCTCCTTTTGTTTTGAAGTACGAATTCACTCAAGGTCAAAGTGGCTTAGTAACCACATTAAAACCTATTGTCGAACATTGGTCTTACCCTCAGTTCGCAAAGGCAGTCCTTGACAACTACAACAAATTCTTCTCCGAAGTCAAATCCAAAGTCAAGGTTTACTATGAGAACATTGACGCACTCATGACGAACGAAGAAGGATACAACAAACTCATTGAAATGGGAATGGTCGGTGAAAAGATGGGTCAATTCAAATTGGACAAAATTTTCACCGAAGTTCATGTCCTCTCCAAGCGTAAGTACTGGGTGTTAAAGAAGATGGTGAAATAGTTAAACATTGCATGAAATAAAAAATTTATTTTTAAAAAGTGACATTTTTTTTAATGGCGTACATCCCTGAGCGCTTCGTCCAGTTCAACCAAATGTTGGTCTCGGACCCAGGCAAGAGATATTCCAAGCCTGAACTCGACCGTCTCTTCAAAGAATGGATTGAAGACTACAGAGGAGACGAGTGGTTGACAATTGAATTTGCTCGGGCTTGGAATTGCTACAGAAGGGTCTTAGACGTGGACCCAAGACTCACGTACAGAGGTTGGGATGTGGTCTTCACATTCCAAAATTGGTACGAATACCAAAAATAAAAACTTAAATTTACTTGGGGTTTCCCCCTAAAATAAATTTTTTTTACTCTTAGAACCACTCGAGGTTCTCCTTACGGTTGTTGAGCTTGTCACCGTCAATGTGTCTGACCTTCGTCTTCTTGTCTGGATTTGGAACCCATTGAATTGCGACAAGCTTGCCCATGGAGATTGAACCGCGATTCCGAAGGTTAAGGTTCAAGTGTCCCAAGTTGTTGAGGACTGGGGTAAGAACCTTGCCTGTCTCCTTGTTGCGGATTTGGTATGGGTAGGGTTGGGAAATTTCGTAACCGTCATCGGCAACAAGGGTTGCCCATGTAGCGGCTTCAGGAACTTCTTCGTGTTTCTCTTCTTCCTCTTCTTCCTCGACAATTCCTTCTTCAATTTGGTACTCACGAAGTACGGTGTTGCATGTTCTGTCCTTTCCGAGTACCTTCCAGATGGCGTCTATCTCTTCGAAGAAACGGTAGATGAGTCTGGCAAGGTCTCGGTTCTCTCTCTCGTAATTGCGCAAGGTTTCCGCGAAATCGTTCAGGCATTTCTCATTGGAAGCTTGGTTCATGAGGACATCGGCTTTAAGTTCCTTCATCTCTGTCATAAGACTACTTTGGAGAGTCTTAATGGTGTTTGTCAGATGAGCTTTCAATTGGGCAATTTGAATTTGAATTGGGCGCTTGTCTGGCAACCTTGAAAGGACATCTGCCATTGTGTTCGGCTTCGGTGCTTGTTCGGACATCGAAAAAATGAAGTGGTTTGAGAATGACGGTTTTACTTCAAAAAGCTGGTTATGACAGTTAAGTCATACAATAAGTTTAAAATAATATCTTGCTCTTCTTCTGAACGTTTGTTGTCTCTTCCGATAAAAGTTTCGAACATGAGAACCAAAAAAACGTTTTTTGAGGAACCGAAAGAGTTCTGGCAAATTTTCATATTCTGGATATGTTGGGAGCAGTTCAAAACATCTGAGCTGACTTTCGGACAAAATTGGGACAATGTCAGAAAATTCATCTTTGGTCGGACTGCTTGAAGGTAAGTCCCTTACATGTAAGTAGCTCTGGTAAAGTCTTCTCATCTCTGCTAACTTCTGGAGTATAGCTTCGTAATTTAAGAGTTTTAATTTTAATTGTCTTATTCCTCTCTTGACATCTAAACGGTAAGTATCCATGAGGTCAAGAGTAGCTTTGGTAGCTTTAAGTGGAGCTATCTGTTCCTTGACTTCTGCAATTTTGGTTGCAATTGTGGTTTGAGCTCCTTCAAGTTCGCCGTCTATGTCGTTCTCAACACCTTCAACCATAGCTTGAAACTCTTCATCGGTCCATTGAGATTGGTGTGGGACGAATTTAACTTGCTTCATTCAAAAAATGAAAAAAAGTTTTTACTCTAAACGTGCCATGTATATGGCTATAAGAAACTTACCAGAAGGCTTCTTCTTCACATGAGTCTTTGGCAACTTGAGAGTTCTTGTTGGAGTTGGGTCTGGAATTTCAATTCTCTCTCGAGCGCGCATTCCCCACTGTCCTTCTTGCCACCATAAACTGTGTATTGACCGAACTTGCATTTGCAGGAAGACCGGTCACTACAAGGTTCACAGTTGAAATAGTTGTACTCATACCTGGTGAGTACGAGTGTGAGTAAAAACATAAAAAGTGAGTTAAAATGAGATGTTTACTGAACTGGCTGAATGTCGCCTTCACAGGTTATGTAGAACGGCTGACCAGAGAAGTGAAGGAGAGACTGAATTGCCAATTTCATATGGGGTAGGGGGTTCTCCTTGTTTGGTATTTTTATCCAAGGACGTTTGTTTAGGAACTTAACAAGAGCTTCTCTTTTGGCGTCCTTTATGCCATCGTAGGCTGTCCCGTCTGGTATTTGAATTGGAATTCCAGTCGAAGTCTCGAGCTGAAGTGTAGACCTTCCAGAAATAGTGATGAACTTGACCTTGGGCTTCATTACCTTGCGCAAGTAGTCTTTTACGCAGTCGTTAATTTCAATTAGGTAAATTGCCTCGTCAAGTCTTTCTTGCATTCCAAGTTCTTCCATCCGACAGGAAAATATTTTCCCGACAAAGGGAAAAATTTTTCCTTCCGACAGGAAAATATTTTCCCGACAAAGGGAAAAATTTTTCCTGTCGGATGGAAGAACTCTTCCAGTTGTCCGTCCGTAAACCATTCAAATTTTCGAAAATTGAGAACTTTTTGGTCGAACTTCAGAAAAAGTTTTTCCTTCCGACAGGAAAAATTTTCCTTCCGACAGGACACAAACGGATGACTGACGTTCCTCTTCCTGAATGCCTTCCAAAGCCAGAAGAACCGAAAGCTGCAGAACCACAAACAGTCTCCTCAGCAACCTCAGTTCCAGCAAGTACCTCCGAATTACTACCAATTTCCACCTCAAGGTTACTACCCACCACAAGGCTTCCCGAACTACCCTCCTCAGCCTATGCCTACTTCCCCAACCCTTGGTTGTTCCAGCAAGCTCCACCCAGCAATTCCAATTCCAATCTCAATCGAAGAGAGACCAAGACTTCGAAGAAGGTCTGAACCGCTTACGCAAAGAGTATGCTACAGCTCCAATGGAAGACGACAGGCTTTCAGTCTCTTCCCTCAAATCGACCGATTCGACTCGTACCACAGATTCGGTTCGTGACCGTGAAGACTACCTCAAGCAGTCTGAGAGACTCTTCATCCTACAACCATTTACAGTTGGAGCTCTCAAGAACATGCGCAATTACGAAGGTCAGACACCAGCTGGAGACCGCAAAACAGACGTACTCGCAAGAGCCGTCCAGCTCGTCAAAACAAAGACGGAGATAGTCGACTTCATACTTGCAGCTTGCCCTTACAAGTAAAAAAATAAACAATTACGAATTAAACTTTTTACTCTTTCTTTTCTGAGTTGTTTAGAGCTGGTTTCTCTTGTAGAAACCTTTCGTACTCTTCCATGGTCATGTAATTGCGAATTTGGTACGCAATTCCAGGTTCGTTGTTTTTGAACCTGATGTATGTAACGCTTCCATCCTCCTCAGGGAAGTAAGCTGCTAACATCTGACCAAGTTTTCTCGGTGACTCGGAGCTCATAAAAATGTCACTTTTTAAACGTTAAGTTTTTAGTCTTAATTTACCCTTTGTTTGTCAAGGTAGTATTGGAGTGCAATTTCTCCAAATTCTCTGTGTCGGAGTTCTTCAGCATTTTCCAAGGTGTACCTGGAGAACTCAAAGAAGTTGTCAAGAACATACTGCCATGCTGCTCTTCTGAGTTCGTCGGTATTTTGGAAGTGTTGCACCTTCGAGTCTTCGGACATGAAAAAATGACACTTTTTCTATTAAACCGTTTTGGCATTTCTCATGAGTGAGTATAGTTCTGCCGAACCATTGGAAGAGAAGAAGTACCCTTGCTGGCAAAAGACAAAAATAGTTGCCTTAGTTGTCATTGCAATTGTACTCGTAATTGAATTCATTGTACTTCTCTTCACGTACATAAAACTCAGCAATGGTATTTGCTTTAAGAAGCTACCATCTTACTAAGACTAAACACTTAGATTTTTCAAGCTTGACTTTTTACAATTTGAACTTTGTTTGCGTAGATATGAATTCTGAAAGAAGTATGAGGGTCTTGTATGACTTTGTACTTCTCCCATAGTTCATGTCTGTCAAACTTACCTGCCATGGACTCTTTCATAAGTTCCATGAAATCGTCTTCGGACAATCCGGGGAAAAGTATTATGTCAGTAAGTATTCTTTTAACATCCTTACTTAAACTCTTTGCTGTCTGTACACAAATGACAACTGAGATGTTAAAGTGTCTGAGCTTCTTAAGAATTCGACACATATCTTGTTCTCTATTCTTTAACAAAGGATGAGAGGCGAAATCATCTAAGATAAGAAGACATCTATGAGGGTAAGTCTTCCAATCGTAAGATTGCAATTTCTTCGAAATGTATTCTATCTCTTTCTGTTTGTTTCTGAAGTGTTTTCTAATATTCTCTGCATTTCCTCATTAGGTCTTTAAACTTAGAATTTATATACTCATTTATAGCATTATACTTCAAAACTCTTCTTTGGTACTTCTTTATCCAATCTAACAACTCAGTATCTTTATACATACTAACTTAGACTTCTTTATAATATCTTTGAACGAATTGACGGTTTGGTCAAATTGACCAGAAGTACTACAAATAACAACTAACTCATAGAATGGGTTCTTCTCATCTAGTTCTTGTTGTTGTGCAGCCATTTTAAGATAAGTGAAAGTCTTACCAGACCCAGGTGGTGCAATTAGACCTGTTATACCATTCTGAGCAAATAAGAACTTGTCATGTATAGGCTTTATCTGAGCATTTTCTAACTTCCTCTTGTTCTTGTTTAAAACATTCTCAAATTTTTTGTCAATGTCAGCAAACTTTTTTCTAACATATTTTTAGAAAAATTAAAATTTTTATCTTTTAGAAAATGTCTAGCGATTTCGCTATCTATATTCGAACAAGCTTTTTGACAGCAAAACATCTGTCGACCAAAAATCTTACATAGTGTAAACAAGAAAGGTGAATTTGTTCTAAAGTTCTGTTTCTATGACAAGAACCATAAAACATTACAAAGAGCAGTCTTAAAATTTGTCAATGAAGAGACTTGTTGACAGAGATGACGCGATTTGGAAAGATGAAGTCCAACAAAAGTTCTTAGAATGCAAAGAAGACACATGCGGTGTTCTTGAAGATGAAATAGAAAACAGAATAGATGAGCTATTAAAGGACAAAGAACTTTTACATAGATATGGTTCTGACGTCTCACCACCAGAAAAAAGAAGAAGAAAGAAAAGAAAGCGAAAAAGAAGAAGAGAAGAAAGAACCTGAACCAGTTCCAGAGAAAAAGAAATTTGACATGTAAAATAAAATTTTATTTTTAGAACATTTCTGGGTCAATGTCAATGTTCTCTTCCTCTTTAGAGTAAACACTGGCTTAGACTCTAAAATTTTTACTCAATTTACCTTGAACTTCTACAACTTTAGACTCATAATATTCATAGTCGTCTGTCTTCTTTGGTTCATAAGGTATAACAAGTTTGTATGCTTTGCCTTCTTTAAGGTTTGAGAACCTTCTGTCAAAACTTTCTTTGACTGTTAACAAACCTTCTATGTCTAAGTCTTCAAATTTCGCACCATTTTTAGTCACAATAGCAAACTTAACTGGTTCGATGTTCTAAACTTTGCTGAATGAAGACTTTTCAAAATGGTAGAAGTAAACATTCAAATATGTGAATGGGTCTAGTTCTTCTTTTAAGTCCTGACATGTACTTGTTTACTGAGATGAATTTCGTCATCTTTTCTATCGGATAAAAATATTTTTTTAAATTTACTCAGAAAAAATTTTTCTTTGTATATACACCATTCTGTACGTCTAAAAGACTTTTGACATTTGCCAAGAATGTACGTTTAGAAGCTGCCATATAACCATATTCTTGACAATATTGTTTATATTTCATCATATAATGACTTTCATCTAAACACTCAAAGTCGCTTTCTTCTATGAACAGTTCATATACACTCTTGTTTGCTTCTAACAATGTTTGTCTCTCTTCGGTATGTGGAATTTGTCTTGGATTGAACTTAGAAATATCTAATGTCATGAAATATGAGAACAAGTGGTTGTAAAAGTCAGATGTCAAAGTTTCTGCTAAGTCGTCAAAATATTCTGTATCTTGCATATGAGCTTCTGACGTTCTGACAACTACATATCTTCTGTCAGAACTTTCTAAACTTCATCGGAACAGCATTGTTTGAAACCATAATGAAGTTTGCAACATTTTCACAAACTTTTGGTCTTTATACTTTCTTTCAACAACTCCAACTTTGTCTGTTATAAGACTCTTCAAAGCATCTGAGTCAAAACTTTTGTTGTATCTATACTTGAAGTTCATTGCAAAACTATAAGTTTCATATTCTCTATTGAGGAGTTAAACTTGCCACAGATGTTTTCTAAGTTTGTCATATTAGGGTTCGAATAACCTTCTAACAGTTTGCACAAAAATATCTGTAAAGAAAGTATTCTTACCTGTTCCTTGTTTTCCAATTATAATGAGAGCAGTTTTCATTTTTAGCACTTGGATGTTGTAAGATGTTTGCAAACCAACATAAGATATACTCATAAACCTTTTCGTTTCCATTGCATATAATTTCTTTGACATGGTCTAACCAAGCTTCTATAATATTTTCTTTTCCATTCTACTTGTTCGTATTTATATCCAGTGAAGATAGAATAGAAGTTTGGAGAAGGTGTATAGAACTTTATACTCGAACTGAAAAATCTTCTAACTTTGACAATAAGATTATCCCAAGCATCTAACATCTTCATTCCAACTTGTACAGCTTTTATTTTCTTAAGTTTCTGTCTACATTCTTGTTCAGACACTATTGTTGCTCTTGGTTTGTTAAAGACAACATCCCATTCTTTCATAACATAACATTCTGGGGCAGAGTCGACATAAATGACTAAACGTTTCAAATTTTCGACTGCTTTGTTATAGTCTCGAAATGGACACATATTTCTGAATGCTTGGAAGTCATAAAAATCTGAAACATCTATTCTGTACATTTTTATAAAAATAAAAAAAATATTATTTTTTTATTCTTGACTTTGTTGTTCCATTTGTTGCATTTGTTGTTCTTGAGCTATTTGTTGTTGAAGTTGTTCTTGTAATACAATACTTTCACCAGTTGCATCTTCCAATTCGAAACTTTCTGCCGTCATTGACAAATACATAGGACATAAAAGTTTTACAGGAACAAAGTTGCGTCAACTAATGTCAACGTTATACTTGCCAAAGTGTTTGAGTTCACTAAGGTTGAAAAATTCTGCATTCGAATGAACAATAGGCAAACCAGCAGAGAAAGTATTGTTTATACGCATAAGTATCTTTTGGTCATAATAGTTTCTGTCGACATTCGAATAACACTTTGAACCTAAGTTTTGAAACAATATATAAGATTGGTGTGCTTAATGTCAATGAATAGACATTCCTTGTATGACACCTTTTCCTGTTATAGGAAACTGTTGGTAGTAAAAACCAGAATAAGTTTTGTATTATAGCTCATATCGTTTTAGTAAACTCAGTCGGACATCCAAACATAATGAAACCTGCTTCTAGTTGCAGCACATGTTACACCCGTACTTAAAGTATTAAATAAGTCAACAAAACCTGTTGGTGGTATATCTGAGTAAGTATCTTCAAAGGAGTATTTTTTACCATTCACAACAATAAAATCTTCTGGTGTCAAAAGAGCAAAACAGGCTTTAGTCGTCATTGTTTTAAGGTTAGTTACAATATCGTCCTTGAGGACTTTGTAAGTTTGTTGTTATAGAATTATATGACTCAGGGTTTTTAGTCGTAATAGTATAAACCATTATGTCTTCTGCCATTTACTTAGCAAATAAATTTTAATGAAATGTTGTGGTCGTCAAATATTTTTATAACGTCTGGGAAACTATATTTTAAGTTCAACGTTTCACCTCCTTTCATAACGTATATCTTGTCAATGACATTATATGAAACACCACAGCAACCAATGTCGGGTTCTATTTCTTTGATGTTTATATCGTCTGCCTCTGTCAAAAGTTTCAATAGTTCTTTTCAAAACTTCATGAGGTGCGATGACATATGAGTTCACTTTTACAGGGTTGTGTTCGACCAAGTTTAACATTATACTTAAAGCTTGACAAATCTTCTCCTGAGTTTGAAGTTTGTCTTTCAGTTGTTGGTAGTCGTTTCGAATATCTGCAACAGAACTTAAGTCTCTGTTAACTTCAGGATATGTTGGTTCTTTTACAGGAACAATTGTTATACCATCTTCGTCTTCGTATGGTTTCCCCACTTCAACATCTCTGTCTTTGACATTGACAATAACACTTTGACTGTTTGTTTGAGTTGGTGAATTTAACTTCACATCTGCCACCGCCATTAAACCTTTTGAAACACTTACGCTTCTATTTTTCGGAAATGACATTTTACTTAGAATAAAAAGATGGACGTATTCGGATATCTTATTGAATTGAAGCAGAACAAAGTTTATACTCACAAACAATACAAATACATTGACAGAATAGTTTTTTACACAAACAACGGAAAATGTTATAGAATAGCAGTCTTTGCTGAACCTAAATATTTTCATAAAGCAAAGAAAGTTGGTATAACTGAAATGGTGAAAGTTCTTGAAGCAGACAAAAATATAACTTCAAAACTTACAGATATTACTAAAGGAAAGTTTATAATACAATATTATGTCAAAACTGGCGTACTGTCAATATTTGACGGAGAGAAGTCAGTTCAAGAACAACTTACTGACCTGCTGCCAAAATCTGCTCGATGGAAGCTGTCGTTATGACAATCTGAGGAGCCCCAGCAGGTTTCATCGAACGAATCTTCAAAAGAGCATCTTCCGTGAAAAGTGCTATTGGTTTTGTAAACTTCTTTGCTCTCAATTCATCTGGACCGTCTCTGTCACCAGTATATTGTATTTGTACAGTACCAACAGTTGAAATACCACCCATAAAGTCTTCTGAGTCAGCAAATGGAATGCCAAGCCAAAAGTTTGAACGGTCTCCATTTGTATAGGGTGTCCAAAGGTGCGTTTAGCACAGCGCTCTATATGAGACTATTAAAGGAGATATATGCTGATTATAAATATATAATAAAAAATATGAATATATGTATATGATGAGTATGTTGTATTTTGGCGCCATGCCGGGATATAAAATGAATTTTGAGACAAGAGGCGGTTTCGCGGGAAATTTTGGCGGGATTTTTTTCATTTTTTTAATGAATCATAAAGAAAACATCCTCGCTCTTGCAAAAAAATGCAAAGACTGTAAAAAAATCTACGAGACATTGGTAAAATGCTTCGGTATGGATGCTCCTAGCTATTCCACTGTAACGTATCATGTTAGGATGTATCACTTCATGAACAAAAAGGCGCCCATCATAAAAATTGACAAAAAATCGCCGGATCAAAGAAAAATCAAAGCAATTCTTCAAGCGCTAGATGAAGACCCAAGAGCATCACTCAGAAGGATAGAGGAGATGACAAAGATACCACGTACAGCAGTCGGTTATTATCTGCACAATTATTTGAACTACAAACTAGCGTATACACGTTGGGTTCCGCACAACCTTAATTCAGTTCAAAAAAAATCTAGAGTCCAATCTTCGAAAGAGCTCCTCTCTATATTGGGTGCGTATCAATCCAAGAAGTTTCGCTTTTTAGTAACAGGGGACGAGTCTTGGTTTCAATATGCAACAGAAGCCAAAATCATGTGGATCCCGAAGGATGAAAATCCGCAAACATTCCCGAAGAAAAAAATTGACACACCAATGATGATGTTGTCGGTTTTTTGGGGAGTGAATGGCATCATCGCAATTGATATTCTTCAAAAACCTAATACGATGAATGCTCAGTATCTAATTGACAATGTTCTTACTCAAATTATCAATTCTGATGAGTTTGAGAAATCCAAACAACAAAAACAAAAGTTTGCAATTCATTTTGATAATTCAAGAGTTCACAAAAGTCATAAGGTAATGAATTACTTAGTGGAAAACAATGTCAAAGTTGTTCCAAACCCAATTTATTCACCTGATATTGCACCCTCTGACTTTTATTTATTCGGCACGCTAAAAAAGAGAGCTGAAGGACGCGAATTCGCGAGTCCAGATGATCTTGAAAATTTTGTAAGAGAGCAATTTGAGCAATTTTCTCATGATGATTTAAAGCGTGTCTTTCAAGCCTGGATCGATCGCTGCGAACGCGTGATTGAATCCAATGGTGATTATATTTAAATAAACTTTATATATATGTAACTTGTTTATTTCTATTCGCAGTATTCAGGTTTGTGCTAAACACACCTTTGGACACCCTATATATTGAGTTTTTTGACCTCCTGTATGAGTCCATACTTTCACATATGGCATAATAGAACTTTGCATTTCAGGGTTAATAGTTGTTGTGAAGTTGTTGTTAAAGTTCATAGCATCTAATGTCAAGTTGTATGACCTCATATCCTCAACTGTAGAATATTCTTCTCTTGGATAATATTTGCCATCTATGTTTATATGATATTTAATACCAGGGTTGTAGAAACAAGAATAGTCATTTATAGTTCGTCTGAACAGTACAAACATAGTATCTGCATGTTTCATTGCAGTTGTTAAAGCAATATCTGTTCTTGCACCTGCGGCTCCTGGATTTTGGTTTCCAACTTCACCTGCAAAGTCTTTGACAGATATTTGGTGTATAGGGAACATAAGTGGAACTGCAATATATTTGGCAGCTAAAGCATTTGAAATATCTGGGTCCAACATATAGACTGCAAGTCTGCTTTCTATTCTCTTGCATTCAAATTTTTCGCATGTGAACTTAACTGGGTCCCAAGCAGTTCCAGCAGCATTGAAATAATAGTTTACTTCATTGTTGAAGTTTGAGAAACCAAAGTCTAAGTCAACTTTGTCTTTGCAAAATTCGGCGAATGACGTTTGATTTGTTCCCTTTACGTCTGTAATAGTGAATGGGTCTTGTGTTGGTGCAATGACTAAGTTATTTTTGCTTGGAGTAAGTTCGATAGAAATTTTTCCTGCCCAGTTTGGCAAGTATCTTAAAAACCTGAAGATGAGGAAAGATGACAAAGGAACTCTAAGTTTCAGTTTTACTTTGGTTACTGCTGCTGCAGTTTGTCCAGAAAGGTTAACATAAACTCCTGGAACGTTAGGGTCAAGTCTTCTTATTTTCTCAATAGTTGCATACTGGTCTGTTTGTTCTCTAGCTTGTGGTTGTACTGAGTTTCTCAAAGCGAACCATTCATAGTTTGCCCATGTTACTGTTTGAACTAAGTCAGAGTTAGAATATATCTTATATCCCATGAAAACTTCTGGAGCATATTGGTATCCGACATAGAAAATTCCATTGCAACCTTTCTTGTCAGACAACTTGGCAGAAGGTTTTATTTCAATGTCTTGTTCCACGTATAAGAATGAGTTGTCAATAGAAATAATATGAAACCTGTCGCAAGCAATATCTACTGTTGTTGAAGAACCTTCTCCAAACTCACCTACGTTTCCATAAGAAACAGCAGTTGTATATTCGTAAGTTCCAGGAACTATTTCTGACCTTCTAATGGCATTGTCGCATTCGTTATACCATTCGGAAACATTTCCGTTCATGGCATCCAAAACTGTTGGCGTTATATTCTGAGCGGCGTACATTTCATATGGGTAAAAATATAGAATAGTTGGATTTATATGTCATAATAGAACCCACTCGGACCAAGCTTTACTTTCTTCCTGACTGAGTTTTTAACTGAATCTTTAACTCTTCTTTTTCCTTCATTGCCACTACTTTCACTAGATGAAGTTACTTCTTCACTACTTTCACTTTGTTCTACTCTTCTCTTCTTCTTTGGTGTCGCTTTTGGTAACTTGCCCTCTGCTTCAAGTTGTTGCATCTTTGCCTCATGTTCACCTAGTATGTTGTAAATTTCCCATGTCCTTTTTGCCTTTGGGCTCTGGTCGCCCATCTCAGGTAACCTATATCCTAGAAAGATTTTGTCATAGTTTGTATTTGAGTCTTCGCTTATTGTTTGCATGACTCTTTCCTGAGTTTCCGGTTCAAGCTCTTCAAACAGAGCTTGTCCATATGGAATAAGCTCGTTTCCAAATATATGTTTTTGTAGCCATTCTGGTTTTCTTTCCATGTAACCAATAATATCTTTTGTGAATGGGAAAGCTTTTACCCAACGTTTCAGTCTTGCGTCATTTATTTCTGTAGTTGGTTTTATTTTGTCAAGGAACATGTTTTTCAATACTAACATTTCATTTGGTACTGTCCATTTGAGTTTTCTTAAATATTCATCCCTTCTCAGTTCATTGTCTGCAAAGTAAGTTTTTATGACATTTTGCAAACTTTCGTTTGCAAGGTCATGTACAATAGGTTCTCTTCCTTCTCTCTCCCTAACTTTCTTTCTAAACTCTTCACCAAATATACCATCTCTATGGTTCTGTGTAGTTCTTTGAGATAAATGTTCTAGAACGTCAGGTGTTATATTTCCCTCAGCCATGTTCATTTCATACTGGTCCAAAATATCTGCATCTTTCATATCTTTCAATGGCATTAAAGCCGCGCTGAAAATACCCGTTATATCTGGTTCACCATTCACTTCCATTGCGTCTACAACTTCTTGGAATTGAGGTTGTAAGTTTATGAACCACCTATCCGGATTAGCTTTATGACCCCATTTCATTGTAGTTCCATAGTCTGCAGAAACAAAAGTAGGTTTGTTTCCATATTGGTTAGGTTCTGAATGAACTTTAAACAATGTTTCATTTCTATATGTTTTGTTGAAATTTAACCTTTTATTTTCACCGAGTTCAGCCAAAGATTGAACGTTATATGGTCGTAAGTAAAAAGGATTATTGTATTTGCGTACATTTTCTTTCAGTACTTCCATTCTATGCTGAATATTTTCATCTGATGTTGGAGTCTTTTGTATGTCGGTGAACATTTTTCGATATTCTTCTACTATGTCAGCCGAATTTTTCTTAGACTCTTGGAAAGATTCCATATTCACCTCATACTCTTGTTGAGGGTCAAGATTTTTCGGCTGTTCCAAATCTTCATCTAGTTCTGTGAAGTTAGTTTCCAAAGGAGGGACTTGTTCGTTTCCTTCAGGCTCTTCTAGCTGTTGTTGCTGAACTATTTCTTCCATGTCTGGTTGTATCTGAACTTCTTCCTGTTGAGTTTCTTGTACCTCATCTGCTGGCATTTCATATATTCCGAGACCGTTTTTAACAAGTTCCCTATCTAAGTCATCCGGACTCATAAACCTTTCTTCTTTCGTTCCGTCTCTATTTTTTACGCGTTTCATGAAGAGAGTTGAATTATCATTTAGCTCTGACATCAAATATCTCGGAGTAAATTCATCCATGTCATTTGGATGATATGCTATTAAATCATATCCCTTTGCGAGCTTGTATTTTCCAGGTTTGAGATTATATCCGATTTGATGCTGAACCATAAAGCTAAATAGGTTCGGGTCAGTATTTCCTTCCTTGAACTTTCTAATAGCTTCTTTATATCTGTCACTAAAGTCAAGAGTATCTGGGTAACCATAATCTTCCTTAAGCATTTTTAAGAATTCTTGGTTTCCTTTTTCTCTACTTCTTTTGTGTCTTTGCTCTGTTTGTGGTTGCTGTGCAGGATTTTGAACTGTTGGTTGTTGTGCTGGTTTTGGTTGTGGTGCAGGTGCTGGATTTTGAACTGTTGTTGTGGTGCTGGATTTTGAACTGTTGGTTTTGGTTGTTGTTGTGGTGCTGGATTTTGAACTGTTGGTTGTTGTGTTGGTTTTGGTGCATGCCTGTGTCTGTGTCCATGTGACGATGTAAATGTTTTAGGTAGTCCTGGTGCAGGTGCTTCTCTTGGAGGGTTTGGTGGTATATAAGTTCCACCAGCTGGCACATATGTTCCATCTGCAGCATAATGTCCTACATGACTTTTCGTTTTTAAGAAAGCATTTACTAGGTCTGTTTTGGTCTGTTGTAACTCTTTTTCTTGACTTTCCACAACAGTGCTCTAACGGCGTCATAGGCACTTTGAACTGCCTGTCTCGTTGCTGCATCTGTTATTTTCGTCATATTTTGTGCTACTTCTCTTAACTCTTTGTCGAAACCTTCAGACTTCAGTTTCTTTCCAGATGAGAAGTCGTTCACTAGTTTCACCTTACTATGAAGAGCTTCGAAGGCATTCTTAAAGTCAGCATTCATTAAAGCTTCATTTGAACTGTCTTCATCCGCTTGTATTTTTGTCCTTATTGACCCTATAAGTTGGGCTGCTTTAGCGTTGGCTTGGGCATCTAACCAGTCATTATTAGCTTTTATAATATCTGCGCTTTTCATTGCCTTTTGCATGGCTGCGTCGTTATTTTTACTTTCTTGTGCTAAGTTTTCATACTGTACGGTTTGGTTTTGCAACTGTAAAAGTTTTTCTGCCTTTACATTTGCTTCAACTTCTTTTTTATACTCATCGCTATCCATATATGTCTTCATGGCTTTTTGTTTTATCTCTTCATCTTTCAGTACTTTATATTGAGTAGTATGGTTTTTCAAATTTATAACATCTTGTTCCATTTTTGCTACTTCTGCTGCTTTTTCTGACACTTTTTTCGCATATTCCTCTGTACTTAGTTCTTTCAGTTGTTCTTCTTTCTTCTTTTTCTCTACGTTTAACTCATTTAGTTTCTTTGTGTGTCTGTCATATTCTAGTTTCTTTTCGTTTTCACTTATTTGTTTCTGTATGTCTATGTTTGACTTTTTGACATCTGTTATTTGATTTTTGAGTGAACTCAAATTCATTTGACTTTGAGGGTTATAAGCTGTTCCGTCTGCAGCTCCACCATAGCCTGCCATTTTCGCTAAAAGTGCCGCTCTTAAACCTCCACTCTGTGCACCAATAACTCGGTTTAAAAGCATAGGGTTGCTTGACATTTGTTGCAACATAGTGGGGTCATTCATCATTTGTTGTTGCAACTGTTGTTGTGGTGTCAGTTTTACTATTGGATGTTTCAATGCTCCCTTCCTCTTACGTATATTCTTACGTAGCTTACGTGGCATTTTAAGTGAAGTTAAAAAGCGGTTTTTGACAGATGTTTATATGACACTTTTTGTTCAGCACAAAAAACTACTCGGTCAAAGTGTTGTCAGTTTTGTAAAATAACCGTCCTATCTCATTCTATAAGGGGGAAAAGGCTTCTCAAAGTATACTTCCTTGGAACGCCTGTAACTTTTCCTGTAGCGACGATAGACCCTTACTTGTCCGGACAAAGTTATACTATTTTGAGTGCTCTACAAAAAAGTCAACGGCGACGACTCTCAAAAACCGTTGTGTAAAAAGTTTTACCGTTGGACAAAAAAGTATATATAGAAAACAAAAAACGTTTATAGTTCATTCAATATTTGAGATAAACCGTTTTTCCAACGGTAACTATTAAATAAAATAAAAAAATAGAGGGGGTCTCCGTTGACGAAAACGGTTTATCTCAAACTTTTCTATGAGTGGTCCGAAAAAAACAGTTCATTTTTCATAATGGAAGGAAGAACAAGTGTCGCAAACAATTCGTCGACTACCTCTGCAGTTAAAGTTCCTACAACTTATGTCTCACCATTCTCAAAACCCTTACGACCTCCTATAATACCAAAGCAACCTCCTCATACAATTCAAGACAAATTGTCCAACAATTTGAGTTCTTCTTCTTCTCAAAACACAACAGAAACATCTGAAACAGTTGTCCAAACAGCACCAGAACAAGTTTCACATAGTTTTACAATTCAAGACAAATTGTCCAACAATTTGAGTTCTTCTTCTTCTCAAAACACAACAGAAACATCTGAAACAGTTGTCCAAACAGCACCAGAACAAGTTTCACATAGTTTTACAATTCAAGACAAATTGTCCAACAATTTGAGTTCTTCTTCTTCTCAAAACACAACAGAAACATCTGAAACAGTTGTCCAAACAGCACCAGAACAAGTTTCACATAGTTTTACAATTCAAGACAAATTGTCCAACAATTTGAGTTCTTCTTCTTCTCAAAACACAACAGAAACATCTGAAACAGTTGTCCAAACAGCACCAGAACAAGTTTCACATAGTTTTACAATTCAAGACAAATTGTCCAACAATTTGAGTTCTTCTTCTTCTCAAAACACAACAGAAACATCTGAAACAGTTGTCCAAACAGCACCAGAACAAGTTTCACATAGTTCTACAATTCAAGACAAATTGTCCAACAATTTGAGTTCTTCTTCTTTTCAAAACACAACAGAAACATCTGAAACAGATGTACAACCAATAGAACAAGATATAGTCTCTCAAACTACAAGTATGTTAACAAGAGCACAATTTCAAGATTTAATTTCTCTTGAACAATATTCGAGTAACGAAACACAAAGCGACGACTGTAACCTCTCGCTACCCGAATCCATTCAAAGAAAATACGCCATGAAAAGACTGAAATTGTTGTATAAACTTCTTAACAATTGGGGGTCGAAGACAACTCAGATTATAGTGAAATGTTTAACAAAGTCATAGAATCTCTTAAACCAATTGAAAACGACATAAAAAATCCCGGTGTTCTTGTAGACCTTTTCGCCTCAAAATTACCAGTTACAACTAATCTAATAGCAACACAAGCTATAGAGCAATTTATTTTATGTTTTCCCAAGCAATATAGACAACATCTGAGGGAAACAAGAATAGGAAAATTTCAATTGGTGTATCCTACAACATACAACTATTACAAAGAAGCAAATGAATATGGAGAACTCTCATTCCATTTCACACTTTCAGTTCCTGAGGGAGAAGAAAAAGCAATCTATCATGTACAATCTCTTGCAGGATGTGAAGGAAAACCTCACATAATAACTACTGTTGCAATTGACAAACCTGCAAGAGTCGAAGACGATGTTTTGTTCGCGTCCATTGCTGGTTTTGGCATGGGAGAACCAATTCCAATTTCCCATTTCACAGAATACTCAGCACAACATTTTCAAAATGTAGAATTCGTGTTCTACGACCATCAAAAGTTCCTGCTAACAAAACCAAAGAAACAATTTGTCTCAATATTTGTTGCTGGTCATGTGGTTGACAAAGAGCCATCAGATACTGACTATGAAGAAGAGGAGGAGGAAGAAGAAAACGATAGCGATGTCGTTCTTATCGAATAAAAACTTTAATTTTTTACTATATAATTTTTTTAGTTCTCCTCTAGGTTTTTTTAGGGGCTAGAGGGCACGAAGTGCCTGGAAGCCCCACTCACCTGACCTGCATAATGGTTTTTTATTAGTACTGATGCTAAATCTTCAATAAAATGCAATTGTCATAAAATTGATCTCACCTCATTAATTGAGAAATGAAAAGCATTAATATTGGTTGTTTAGTTGATTCCTCTGTTGGTATTGTTAAGTTTATCAACACAGTAACAAGAAATACTATTAACCCATATTATTATCATGCTTTGTCCGGTCCAATGAAATATAATTTCGTTCAGTACGATCAAACAAAGGAAAATGATTACGCAATTGTTTTGCTTGTTGTTGATCCATCACGGCCTTTGACTAAACAAGAAGAACAAAATATTTTAAATAAATTGCCTCAAAATGCTCCAAGAGCTGTTGTAACGATTAATCAATCTGATGCAAGCATTGGTATCATGAAAGATATTGACCCATTGTTTTCGATTACAATCAATACAAATACTTTTGATGGTGTCGATATGTTATTGTACCAAATTGCTCAGTATACGATGAAGGATCCAAACGTAATTTATGATATGCCTCATATTCTCGATAAGTTTGAAAAATATCTCGCATTGATTGATCTTAACCGTGTTATTTCGTTCACTCCGGCTACAAATACACAGGTATGCAAAGATGCAACTGCAAGCTTCAAGATCCCAAGCAGCGAAGCATCATACAAGCGGGAAGATTTCGATAATAGAAATGGCTACCAATTCGGAAAATTACAGTATCACTGGATTGCTTTCAAGGGTAAAATCGCATTACCACCTTCATACGACCCTAAAAAGCATGTTATCCGCGCAAAGTTTGGAATTGACAAAAATTATTTAGAAGATACAAACGATGACAACAATCCAGTCGGTCCAGAAGGACGAATCTGGCTCAATGGTCAGCCTCTTGGTGCAGTAGATAGCTTCCATGATTCACATGTCATCACAGAAGGCGGAGAAATGGAAGTTAGAATCTTCACAGGTCGTTGCTGGACCAACCACCATCTTTCTCAATTCGGCGTCGAAATTACTGAAAGAAATACAGAAGCAATTTACTATCGTCTTAAATTCCTCGACAGAGTCATCGACAAGCTCTCAGATTCGAATCCAGACAAGATCAGATTAATCCGTACTGTTGATGCAGCTGTTCGTTCTCTCGACGTTCATGATTCATACGAAAATGGAATGTGGGACATTAGAATTCATGATCCCAATTCTACTGCATTCTATGCATCAGTACCTCAATGCCTTGAAATTCTCAGGAGCATTGCTTACATGCGTCCTTCGAATGCCAATGATGATCATTTTTCAATTTCAATGATCGGATACAACCATCTTGATACTGTCTGGCAGTGGCCATACGCAATTTCCCACTTCAAGTCGGCAAATACCATCACTTCCATGCTCCATTTGATCGAAAATCCGCCAGATGAGTTCAAAGACCCAGTCAAATGGCAATATCTCGCAACAGCAAGCCAACACTACAAATGGCTTAAGGAAGACGACCCCGATTTATTCGAGCGCGTTAAATCAATGGCGAATGACAAAAAGAGATGGATTGTTGATGGTGTTTCATGGTTGGAACACGAATGTGTTGTCTTAAATGGCGAATCTATGATCAGACAAATGCTCTACGGAGAGAAATTTTTCACAGAAAATCTAAATGCAGAGCAAACATGCTTATTCCTTCCAGATTGCTTCGGTTTCAGTGCTGCATTACCTCAAGTATTGCAAGGATTCGGTATTGACGCGTTCATCACCTCAAAGATTTCATGGAGTGAATATAATGACTTCCCTTACCACACATTCGTATGGAAAGGCAATGATGGCAGCGAAGTATTGAGCCATTTCATTTCCGATCCAGCTTCCTGGAATCCAAAGGTTTCAATGTACACAGGAACCGCCACAGTTAGCGAATTACTCGGAACGTACCAATCCTACAAGCAGAGAGACATCTGTCCGCACTCAGCATTGACAACAGTCGGAAACGGTGACGGCGGAGGGGGATTAACAGAAGAAATGATTTGGAATCTCAATTTATTGAATGAGTTCCCTCAAATTTCTCAAGTTCCTAAAGTACAGTTCCCAACACTTAAATCCTTGTTTGAAGAGATCAGACAGCAGAAGAACTTATTACCTGTTTGGGATGGCGAACTTTATTTGGAATACCACAGAGGTACACAAACAACCATGGAAGAGACTAAAAGACAAGTACAAGACAACAATGTACAAGAGGACATTGGATGATTCATATGAGATTGTTGAATTGAATTTCAATGATGAAGATCCAACAGCTAATGAACCATTTGAATACAACGTTTCAACGAGAACTGTTACAACAACAAAGATGAAAGTTCAATTCAATAAATACGGTGGGATCTGTTCTGTCATTGTCAATGGCCGTGAATTCATTTCTGATTCTGTTCCTCTTTTCTTCATTTACGAAGACAGACCATTGCAATGGCCCGCATGGGATATACAGCTCTACCACAAAGAAATGCAAGACAAGAGTCCTGTTTTACTTACTTATTCATTGTCAGACAAGAACCAGTTGATCTTTACATGGCAAGTTCCTGAGATCTCTGAGAATTCAACTGCAGAACCAAGTATCATCAGACAATTAATCTCATTCCAGGGAACAACAATCGATATGAAGACAGAAGTGAAGTGGACACAACACGATAAACTTCTCAAATATGTTTTGCCAACGACTATCAGATCAAGATTTGCAAGGTTTGGCCTCCAATTTGGTTACATCGAGAGAGAAACTCATAAGAACACAACATGGGACTTTGCGAGATTCGAAGTTCCAGGAAGATGGGTTGATCTAAGTGATGCAACAGGTGGTATCACAATGACAAGTGATATGAAAGGCGGTTATGATGTACATGAAGGAACAATGATGATGTCACTTTTGAAGAGTCCAATGTCTGTTGACAAATGGGCTGATTTCGGAAACAGAAGACATGTCATTAGACTTGATTTCCACACAGACAATTTCAGTTCAAGAAGCCAAATGATATCCGATCAATTATGCAATCCAAAGACATTTTGCCAGACTCAAAAGCAAGTTATGACAAATGTTTACAAACAATTCATCTCATGTGATGAAAAGAAATTGCTCTTGACAGCGTTGAAAGTCAGCGAAGATGGAGAAGGAGTCATCGCAAGATTCGTTGAACCTTGCGGAGGATGGGTAAAGACAAATGTCAAGTTTAACTATTTATCACAAGGAGAGTGGACATTCGCTTTAGTTTCAATGAAGGAAGTCATCCAAAAAGTTCTTCCAAAGGTCAATGGAAACAGTGAAATTGAAATCGAAGCGAAACCATTCCAAGTTATCAGTGTTTTGATGAAAAAGTCACAACAAGCTCCTGTAATCAGAACACAGACAATTCAGCAGCAGAAACCACAGCAAATGTCTTCCCCATCAAGGTTTTCTACTTCTAGTTTCCAAACAATTATTGGATATCCATAAGTTTTATAGTATAGTTTAAATTTTTTTAATAAAATTATTTTTATATCTTATTCATAACATTTCTTTTTTGAATTTATTAATCTCATATCATTATCTGCTTTAATTACATGGTTTTCTTATATCTTTGTTGTATGTCATTGTTTTCTCTTCGTGATCAAATCCATAATTTTTTCATTATATTTTTTTAAGTAAGTAGACAATATATAAGACATTTGCGTTTTAATTATGAAATATCAAGTAAAAAAAAGGAGAATATCAAATTATTATAAAAATATATTTAAAACATGGTAAACGAGTATATAGATGCATCGCTTTGCATAGTAAAGAAGGATTCAACTTATTCAAAGAATGATATGAAAATTGATAAAAATCAACCACAATAAAGCAAATTTGATCTTTATTCTGATAAAGGATATTCATTATTAGAATTGTAATGTTATCACCAAACGGTTGATTGTTTAAACGTAATATAAAAATTTATCAAAAAATAAGGCATGAAAAAAAGAGTAGGGGTAATTTTAGCTAAAAGTGACACACCCGTGAAGGGTGTGATTACCGATCGGTAATTTCGACAGTTTAGAATTTAAAATTTTTTATGGAACTGTTGCGAGTTTCATAAAGAATTTAAGGAATATAAGCAAAGATTTGAATCAAAATCTTAGACCTAAGCCGCTCGATTCGCTCGCGGCTTCCGCGAATTACAGATCAGCAAAGATTTGAATCAAAATCTTCGAACTAAGCCGATCGCTTCGCTCGCGGCTTTCTTTATTATTTTAAATTTGCATATTTCCATCAAAAGTTCATAAGGTAAAAAATTTCGTTTATTTTTACTAAGAAAAAAAAGGTTTTTGATAATAAATTTATTTTATTTCGAAAAAGTAGCAATAATCGTAAAAGGGTATTGATAGGCTTGCTAAAGTAACTAATTTTAGCTGTCAAATACTTTTGTATTTTGAAGTAAATTAGTATAAATTTGTTTTTACTTTTATTTCGAAAAAGTAACAATAATCGTAAAAGGGTATTGATAGGCTTGCTAAAGTAACTAATTTTAGCTGTCAAATACTTTTGTATTTTGAAGTAAATTAGTATAAATTTGTTTTTACTTTTATTTCGAAAAAGTAACAATAATCGTAAAAGGGTATTGATAGGCTTGCTAAAGTAACTAATTTTAGCTGTCAAATACTTTTGTATTTTGAAGTAAATTAGTATAAATTTGTTTTTACTTTTATTTCGAAAAAGTAACAATAATCGTAAAAGGGTATTGATAGGCTTGCTAAAGTAACTAATTTTAGCTGTCAAATACTTTTGTATTTTGAAGTAAATTAGTATAAATTTGATATTATTTTAACTCCCTTTGAAAACCTCAATTTTCCATACAGAGGGAACGGGAATAGCATCCAATATTCCCTGAGAATGGTTGCGCATTCTCAGTTCCCTCTATATTTCGAACGAAGCTCTCATCGGTCTTTTTTTTAATACTAAACGTTTTTTTCCCTGTCACTTTTAGCTAAAATTTGGGTTTGCCTGAAAAAAATATAACAGTCGATACGCTAAGGTTGTTCATTCAAATGATTGTGATTCGAAAGAGTTTTAACAATGAGCAACAAGATAAATTTGTCGGTAAATTTACAAAAAGATTTGTATACAATTATGATCGCGAATTATTGAATTTTGAAAAGGGAAAAATTGAAAGATTAATGATCGTACTTGAAAAATAAGATATCTTAATAATTGTCTGGTATATGGGCTATTGGCTATAATGGAATGATCGAAAGTTTTGAAAAGCCCGAACTTTAAAAAAAATTAAAACTTTAAAATATTAAAACTATATTATAGATCTATTAAAATTAAGCTTAAAAAATTCTTTGGATTCAATTTTTTCAATGAATTGAATTTTAATTGAAGTTAAAGTAGCTGATTATTAGTAGCTTCGTAGTCCTAATAGCTGATTACCGAGTCGTTGCACACTTGATCTGCTAATTACAATACAAAATCATAAATCATGAAGAAACATTTCTATTTAATCAATCTATCCGACAATATCCGATATTGATTGAAATGACCACTAAAATTCAATTCCAGTCCAGTATACCCGTCAAAACAAGCAAACAAACGAAAAAAACAAGCGATGAAAACCAAAATTAAATTTTTATATACAATACACTTTAATCTCTTTCTTCACCCATTTCAGACCATTCCATGAAGTAAAAATATCTCGAAAGCCAAGCAGGAAGACTCTTGTAAAGTGAAGGATGCTCACAAATTAAGTTATATGTGAACCACATTGTAGTAGTTAAGATAATAGACAGAAGAACGTCAACAGTATAATGGAATCTTGTCAAAATGAGTGAGAATGATCCAATGAAGCCAAGGACCAAATAAAGAACACCCAATTTCTTGTTGAAAAATCTATGATGAATGAGACCAGGGAACATGAATCCCATTGTATGGCCAGAGTATATCATATCGCCGCAAGTAATTCCGCCAAAAAGCGCTTTCCATAATCTGGGAATAGAAATTTCGACAGTAGTATCATGGATTGCAGGACAATTTGGGGATGGATCAGGTAAATAGGTAGATGTCATTGTTAATACGCGCAAAAATGATAAAAGAGAATATACAGCTAAAGTTCTACGATAAATAAACCATCTACGAGAGTCGCATGCTATAAAAATAAATTCCGAAACCATCATGGCGAGCATTAATATGTTCACATACTTTTCATATGGCATATATGGGATTAAATTTTGCAAAGTATCAGGAAGGGAAGGTAATGCTGGTCTCTTTGCCATGGTTAATATTAAAGCAATGCCTGTACCTGTATGAACAATTAAAATTATTAATACATTGAGCATTGTTTTTAATATGTTTGAATATTTACTTGCTTTCCGGAAAAAGCCCTTTTCCATCTCTATTTCTATGACTAATGGGCTTCGATCTTCGCTCCTAAGATCCATTTGTGACTTAGAGCGTGTTGTTTGCATGAATTTTTTTTCTGTTGATTTCCACAAAAAAAAATTTTTTTTTCAGAGCTTTTTTTCAAAAATTGAAATTGAATTGTAAGACCATAATGGCAATATTAAGATATTTTTTCGATAACCATTATAGAAATGATTTTGGCACGTTTAGAATTTGAAACTTTCAAATCCAAGTTAACGAAATTATTGTAGATATATTGGTGAGTATTAATATTTGAATTTGGTTTGAGAAAGATACGAAACCGTTTTTCAAACAAGATCCGTTTTTTAGAAATTTGATTACCTGGCATTTTTTGGTTGGTTTGTTAAAAAACTAGCATGTTATACATTATTGGTGAACTTTCTTAATCGGAGACCAATACATTTGCATAAAATTTTTTTTTCTGTTTATTCATGATTATTCTGATATTACAATATGTTTATGAAAAAAAAAGGTAGTGGGGCTTCCAGGCGCGTTGCACCCTCTAGCCCCGAAGATGTTTAGTATAAATGAAGTTTTTATTCGGAGGGCTTCCAGGCGCGTTGCACCCTCTAGCCCCGAAGATGTTTAGTATAAATGAAGTTTTTATTCGGAGGGCTTCCAGGCGCGTTGCGCCCTCTAGCCCCGAAGATGTTTAGTATAAATGAAGTTTTTATTCGGAGGGCTTCTAGGCGCGTTGCGCCCTCTAGCCCTGAAGATGTTTAGTATAAATGAAGTTTTTATTCGGAGGGCTTCCAGGCGCGTTGCGCCCTCTAGCCCATAAAAAATTTCTGAGGACGAGCCAGTCGGTGACTTTTTTGTAGAGCACTCAAAATAGTATAACTTTGTCCGGACAAGTAAGGGTCTATCGTCGCTACAGGAAAAGTTACAGGCGTTCCAAGGAAGTATACTTTGAGAAGCCTTTTCCCCCTTATAGAATGAGATAAGACGATTATTTTACAAAACTGACAACACTTTGACCGAGTAGTTTTTTTGTGCTGAACAAAAAGTGTCATATAAACATCTGTCAAAAACCGCTTTTTAACTTCACTTAAAATGCCACGTAAGCTACGTAAGAATATACGTAAGAGGAAGGGAGCATTGAAACATCCAATAGTAAAACTGACACCACAACAACAGTTGCAACAACAAATGATGAATGACCCCACTATGTTGCAACAAATGTCAAGCAACCCTATGCTTTTAAACCGAGTTATTGGTGCACAGAGTGGAGGTTTAAGAGCTGCACTTTTAGCGAAAATGGCAGGCTATGGTGGAGCTGCAGACGGAACAGCTTATAACCCTCAAAGTCAAATGAATTTGAGTTCACTCAAAAATCAAATAACAGATGTCAAAAAGTCAAACATAGACATACAGAAACAAATAAGTGAAAACGAAAAGAAACTAGAATATGACAGACAGACAAAGAAACTAAATGAGTCAAACGTAGAGAAAAAGAAGAAAGAAGAACAACTGAAAGAACTAAGTAAAGAGGAATATGCGAAAAAAGTGTCAGAAAAAGCAGCAGAAGTAGCAAAAATGGAACAAGATGTTATAAATTTGAAAAACCATACTACTCAATATAAAGTACTGAAAGATGAAGAGATAAAACAAAAAGCCATGAAGACATATATGGATAGCGATGAGTATAAAAAAGAAGTTGAAGCAAATGTAAAGGCAGAAAAACTTTAACAGTTGCAAAACCAAACCGTACAGTATGAAAACTTAGCACAAGAAAGTAAAAATAACGACGCAGCCATGCAAAAGACAATGAAAAGCGCAGATATTATAAAAGCTAATAATGACTGGTTAGATGCCCAAGCCAACGCTAAAGCAGCCCAACTTATAGGGTCAATAAGGACAAAAATACAAGCGGATGAAGACAGTTCAAATGAAGCTTTAATGAATGCTGACTTTAAGAATGCCTTCGAAGCTCTTCATAGTAAGGTGAAACTAGTGAACGACTTCTCATCTGGAAAGAAACTGAAGTCTGAAGGTTTCGACAAAGAGTTAAGAGAAGTAGCACAAAATATGACGAAAATAACAGATGCAGCAACGAGACAGGCAGTTCAAAGTGCCTATGACGCCGTTAGAGCAGCTGTTGTGGAAAGTCAAGAAAAAGAGTTACAACAGACCAAAACAGACCTAGTAAATGCTTTCTTAAAAACGAAAAGTCATGTAGGACATTATGCTGCAGATGGAACATATGTGCCAGCTGGTGGAACTTATATACCACCAAACCCTCCAATAGAAGCACCTGCACCAGGACTACCTAAAACATTTACATCGTCACATGGACACAGACACAGGCATGCACCACAACAACAACCAAAACCAACAGTTCAAAATCCAGCACCACAACAACAACCAAAGCCAACAGTTCAAAATCCAGCACCACAACAACAACCAAAACCAACAGTTCAAAATCCAGCACCACAACAACAGTTCAAAATCCAGCACCTGCACCACAACCAAAACCAGCACAACAACCAACAGTTCAAAATCCTGCACAGCAACCACAAACAGAGCAAAGACACAAAAGAAGTAGAGAAAAAGGAAACCAAGAATTCTTAAAAATGCTTAAGGAAGATTATGGTTACCCAGATACTCTTGACTTTAGTGACAGATATAAAGAAGCTATTAGAAAGTTCAAGGAAGGAAATACTGACCCGAACCTATTTAGCTTTATGGTTCAGCATCAAATCGGATATAATCTCAAACCTGGAAAATACAAGCTCGCAAAGGGATATGATTTAATAGCATATCATCCAAATGACATGGATGAATTTACTCCGAGATATTTGATGTCAGAGCTAAATGATAATTCAACTCTCTTCATGAAACGCGTAAAAAATAGAGACGGAACGAAAGAAGAAAGGTTTATGAGTCCGGATGACTTAGATAGGGAACTTGTTAAAAACGGTCTCGGAATATATGAAATGCCAGCAGATGAGGTACAAGAAAACTCAACAGGAAAGTTCAGATACAACCAGACATGGAAGAAATAGTTCAGCAACAACAGCTAGAAGAGCCTGAAGGAAACGAGCAAGTCCCTCCTTTGGAAACTAACTTCACAGAACTAGATGAAGATTTGGAACAGCCGAAAAATCTTGACCCTCAACAAGAGTATGAGGAGAATATGGAATCTTTCCAAGAGTCTAAGAAAAAATTCGGCTGACATAGTAGAAGGATATCGAAAAATGTTCACCGACATACAAAAGACTCCAACATCAGATGAAAATATTCAGCATAGAATGGAAGTACTGAAAGAAAATGTACGCAAATACAATAATCCTTTTTACTTACGACAATATAACGTTCAATCTTTGGCTGAACTCGGTGAAAATAAAAGGTTAAATTTCAACAAAACATATAGAAATGAACATTGTTTAAAGTTCATTCAGAACCTAACCAATATGGAAACAAACCTACTTTTGTTTCTGCAGACTATGGAACTACAATGAAATGGGGTCATAAAGCTAATCCGGATAGGTGGTTCATAAACTTACAACCTCAATTCCAAGAAGTTGTAGACGCAATGGAAGTGAATGGTGAACCAGATATAACGGGTATTTTCAGCGCGGCTTTAATGCCATTGAAAGATATGAAAGATGCAGATATTTTGGACCAGTATGAAATGAACATGGCTGAGGGAAATATAACACCTGACGTTCTAGAACATTTATCTCAAAGAACTACACAGAACCATAGAGATGGTATATTTGGTGAAGAGTTTAGAAAGAAAGTTAGGAGAGAGAAGGAAGAGAACCTATTGTACATTGACCTTGCAAACGAAAGTTTGCAAAATGTCATAAAAACTTACTTTGCAGACAATGAACTGAGAAGGGATGAATATTTAAGAAAACTCAAATGGACAGTACCAAATGAAATGTTAGTATTGAAAAACATGTTCCTTGACAAAATAAAACCAACTACAGAAATAAATGACGCAAGACTGAAACGTTGGGTAAAAGCTTTCCCATTCACAAAAGATATTATTGGTTACATGGAAAGAAAACCAGAATGGCTACAAAAACATATATTTGGAAACGAGCTTATTCCATATGGACAAGCTCTGTTTGAAGAGCTTGAACCGGAAACTCAGGAAAGAGTCATGCAAACAATAAGCGAAGACTCAAATACAAACTATGACAAAATCTTTCTAGGATATAGGTTACCTGAGATGGGCGACCAGAGCCCAAAGGCAAAAAGGACATGGGAAATTTACAACATACTAGGTGAACATGAGGCAAAGATGCTACAACTTGAAGCAGAAGGCAAGTTACCAAAAAGCGACACCAAAGAAGAAGAGAAGAGTAGAACAAAGTGAAAGTAGTGAAGAAGTAACTTCATCTAGTGAAGTAGTGGCAATGAAGGAAAAAGAAGAGTTAAAGATTCAGTTAAAAACTCAGTCAGGAAGAAAGTAAAGCTTGGTCCGAGTGGGTTCTATTATGACATATAAATCCAACTATTCTATATTTTTACCCATATGAAATGTACGCCGCTCAGAATATAACGCCAACAGTTTTGGATGCCATGAACGGAAATGTTTCCGAATGGTATAACGAATGCGACAATGCCATTAGAAGGTCAGAAATAGTTCCTGGAACTTACGAATATACAACTGCTGTTCTTATGGAAACGTAGGTGAGTTTGGAGAAGGTTCTTCAACAACAGTAGATATTGCTTGACAGGTTTCATATTATTTCTATTGACAACTCATTCTTATACGTGGAACAAGACATTGAAATAAAACCTTCTGCCAAGTTGTCTGACAAGAAAGGTTGCAATGGAATTTTCTATGTCGGATACCAATATGCTCCAGAAGTTTTCATGGGATATAAGATATATTATAACTCTGACTTAGTTCAAACAGTAACATGGGCAAACTATGAATGGTTCGCTTTGAGAAACTCAGTACAACCACAAGCTAGAGAACAAACAGACCAGTATGCAACTATTGAGAAAATAAGAAGACTTGACCCCAACGTTCCAGGAGTTTATGTTAACCTTTCTGGACAAACTGCAGCAGCAGTAACCAAAGTAAAACTGAAACTTAGAGTTCCTTTGTCATCTTTCCTCATCTTCAGGTTTTTAAGATACTTGCCAAACTGGGCAGGAAAAATTTCTATCGAACTTACTCCAAGCAAAAATAACTTAGTCATTGCACCAACACAAGACCCATTCACTATTACAGACGTAAAGGGAACAAATCAAACGTCATTCGCCGAATTTTGCAAAGACAAAGTTGACTTAGACTTTGGTTTCTCAAACTTCAACAATGAAGTAAACTATTATTTCAATGCTGCTGGAACTGCTTGGGACACAGTTAAGTTTACATGCGAACAGTTTGAATGCAAGAGAATAGAAAGCAGACTTGCAGTCTATATGTTGGACCCAGATATTTCAAATGCTTTAGCTGCCAAATATATTGCAGTTCCACTTATGTTCCCTATACACCAAATATCTGTCAAAGACTTTGCAGGTGAAGTTGGAAACCAAAATCCAGGAGCCGCAGATGCAAGAACAGATATTGCTTTAACAACTGCAATGAAACATGCAGATACTATGTTTGTACTGTTCAGACGAACTATAAATGACTATTCTTGTTTCTACAACCCTGGTATTAAATATCATATAAACATAGATGGCAAATATTATCCAAGAGAAGAATATTCTACAGTTGAGGATATGAGGTCATACAACTTGACATTAGATGCTATGAACTTTAACAACAACTTCACAACAACTATTAACCTGAAATGCAAAGTTCTATTATGCCATATGTGAAAGTATGGACTCATACAGGAGGTCAAAAAACTCAATATACAAATGGAGACCGTTCAAACTTTTGGCTTGGCATTCCATTTGCTGACTCAGAAGACTTTATGGGTGGTATTTCAACTGTTGGTACTGTACAAATACAATATACTGGTGACAGAGACGGTCCAGATGAATTGAGAGCAAAGAAGTTTACAAAACCAATAGCACTTTTCACGGAAGATGCTCTTTGAAGATTCGTTCGATGAAACCTGCTGGGGCTCCTCAGATTGGCATAACGACAGCTTCCATCGAGCAGATTTTGGCAGCAGGTCAGTAAGTTGTTCTTGAACTGACTTCTCTCCGTCAAATATTGACAGTACGCCAGTTTTGACATAATATTGTATTATAAACTTTCCTTTAGTAATATCTGTAAGTTTTGAAGTTATATTTTTGTCTGCTTCAAGAACTTTCACCATTTCAGTTATACCAACTTTCTTTGCTTTATGAAAATATTTAGGTTCAGCAAAGACTGCTATTCTATAACATTTTCCATTGTTTGTGTAAAGAACTATTCTGTCAATGT